>NW_005876353.1:0-10136 GCF_000147115.1 Myotis lucifugus | reverse complement strand
AGAATGGTATTTTCTTGCCCTAGCTGGTTTGGTTCAATGGATAGAGCGTCGGCCTGCAGACTGAAGGGTCCCAGGTTCGATTTCGGTCAAGGGCACATGCCTGAACCAATGGTTCTCATCATGGATATTTCTCTCCCTTCCGCTCTGAAATCAATAAATATATATTTTAAAAGAATGGCATTTTTTCTTTTTAAAAATATATTTTTATTGATTTCAGAGAGGGAGAGGGAGCGATAGAAACATCCATGATGAGAGAGAATCATTGATTGGCTGCCTCCTGCACGCCCCCTGCTGTGGCTCCGGCCCGCAACCCGCAACCCGGGCATGTGCCCTCGACCCCAACCCAACCTAGGACCCTTCAGTCCGGGCCTACACTCTATCCACTGAGCCAGACCAGGTAGGGCAACACTGATCTTGAACCTCGATGTGTCCTCATCCGCTGCTCTTGGGCTCCCCTGTTCTTTCACATCCCACCGTTGCCACCCCCGACGCGTTCGCAGCCCCACTGGCCTCTCTCTCCTGCCCCGTTTCCAATTCTCCATGTGACCAGCTCCTCCTCCGCAGACCACAACCTCCCACACTTCCCTCCTCAGCCCTCAACAATCCCTCTCCGTCCAGGGGCGAACAGGAGGTGACATCAGACTGCCGGCCAAGGAAGGGGCAACTAAAGAGATTGGGGGACAGGGAGAAGGAGCCCCCAGCGCGTCCTCCGGCGCATGCGCCCTCACTCACCATCGCTGCCTTAGGTGATGGGGGGCGCTCCCTACCAGATAGGAAGCTTCCGGCTCCAGACCCAGGTCACGTGCTTCCACCAGGGTGTCTCCTCCTCCTGCCTTGCGTTGCGCCAGGCGGACTTCAGCCCCGCCCCCAGAATGCGGATTGGAGCTTGGCTTTCCCAGACGCACGCGGATTGGTCGCAGACCCCCTTTAACACCCATGTCCCCGCCCCTCTGATCCTGAGCGCGAGTGGGAGGGTGAAGTGTTGGCGAAGGAGTGGACCTGGAGGGGCGGGGCCGGAGGGAGGAGAATGGGACCCTGTGTGCTGAGCGTTAGAGATATTTTGCCTGCGCTAGACTGTCCACGAGGGTGACCACAGCAAGAGAATAAAGTGAAAGGACGTGACATGCATGTGAAAAGCTATTCAACTACCACCCTTAACCTTACTCCAGACAGCTCTCTGTTTAATACAAGGATTTGTTCCCAAAACTGTTTCTTCCTGGGATTCTGTGAGGAGCCCTGTGATGGTGAATTGAATCCCCCACTGGGCAACACAGCTTCAATACTGAATACTCTCTGCCAGAAAAAATTAGAAACAGTACTTTGGAGTCTTTTTTTTAAAAAAATTATTTATTTATTTATTTCAGAGAGGAAGGAAGGAGAGAGAGATAGAAACATCAATGATGAAAGATAGTCATTGATTAGCTGCTTCCTGTACAGCCCATACTGGGGATAGAGCTGGCAGCCCAGACATGTGCCCTGACCGGGTATAGAACCGTGATCTCCTGGTTCACAGGTCGATGCTCAACCACTGAGGCATGCTGGCCAGGTTGGAGTTCTTTTTTTTTTTTTTTAAATCCTCACCCGAAGATATTTTTCCATTAATTTTTAGAGAGAGTGGAAGAGAGAGGGAAAGACAGAGAGAAATATCGACGTGACACATGGATTGGTTGCCTACTGCAGGAGCCCTGACCAGGGCCCCAGGCCAGGGAGGAGCCTGCAATGAGGTACCTGCCCTTGACTGGAATTGAACCCCAGACCTTTCCTTCTGCAGGCTGAGCTAAACAGGCTAGGGCTGGACCACTTTTTAAATATATGGGTGTCACGTAGGAATGTTGTGTTTTAATTTAAATAGTTTCTAGACCTGTTGCAATACTAATGTGACTGAGGCAGTGTTGGTAGGTAAAGTGAAGGATGATGCTAGAAATAAGACAAGTACTTGTTCGGAGAGGGTGTGGAGAAATTGGAGCCCTCATATATTGCTGGTGGGGTTGTAAATTGGTGTGCTGCTGTTGTGGAAAACATCAGCTGTTCCTGGAAAAATAAAATACAGAGTTATTGTATGACTTAGCAGTTCCACTCCTAGATAGCTACCTATGAGAACTGAAAATATATGTTCACACAAAAACTTATACTCAAATGTTTATAGCAGCATCATTTATAATACCATGCAAATGGAAACTATATAAATATCCCTAAACATAAGAATAGACAAATAAGCCCTAACTGGTTTGGCTCAGTGGATAGAGCATTGGCCTGCAGACTCAAGGGTCCAGGGTTCGATTCTGGTCAGGGGCATGTACCTTGGTTGCCAGCACATACCCAGTGGGGAGTGTGCAGGAGGCAGCTGATCGATGTTTCTCTCTCATCAATGTTTCTAACTCTCTGTCCCTTTTCCTTCCTCTCTGTAAAAAATCAATAAAATATATTTTAAAAAAGAACAGATAAATAAAAAATGACATATCCATAAATGCAAATTATCACTGTAAAAAAGGAATGAAGTACTGATACATGTCACAACATGAATAAACATTGAAAACATTATGCTAAGTTAAAGAAATCAGACACATACAAGGCCACATATTGTGTGATTCTCTTTACATCTAAATTAGACAGAAAACAAATTAGTGGTTGCCACGGGCTGGGAAGAGGGGATAATAGAGAGTGACTGCTAATAAGCATGGGGTTTCTTTTGAGTGATGAAAATGTTCTGGAATTACATAGTGATGATGATTGCACAACCTTGTGAACATAATAACAACTGAATTATACAATTTGTTGTATAATAAAGTACTATTGCTTGAGGAGACAGCTAATTAGAGAAGTTGCCCTTTTAAAAAGAAGGTATGTTTATAATATAAAATTTAAACTGGAGGAAGATGTAAAGAGGGAGTTTTGTGGAGATGTTTATTTTGCAAAGCCTTTCCTGGTCTTAGTATTGATGACAGTGTATAGTATAAGTTATTGTTCAGAGCATTTGATCCATGAACTCATCTAACCTTCACATTACATATCCTGTAATAGTATTTTTGTTTCGCAATCCAGGAAATGGAAACTCCGGAAAGGTTGAGCCTTGCTCTGAGGGACATTGCTGGCAAGTGTCAGAGCCAGATTCCAGTCTAAGTTTGCTGACGCTGAGGCTGATGCTTTTTCCATCGCTCCACAGGCCAACTATGTTTCCTATTATTTTAATCTACATTTACTATTACTGGATTTCCTGCACTCATTTTTCTTGCACTTAGCAGGACAATGCTTATTAGCCACCATTCGAATTGTTTCATTTTCACAAAGAGCTTGAATCATACTAGTCATATAGAAAGCAAAATTTCTCATTATTTCATTCACCAAATGTTCACTGAGCACCTCCTATGTACCACACACTCTTCTTGGAACTGGACATACAATAGTAAGAACAAGACATATTTTTTTAGTTAAATATTTATTATTCAGATTATTTCAGTTGTTCCTCTTTTCCCCCCATAGCTCCCCTCCACCCGTTTCCCAACCCACCCTTCGCTTTCACCCCCCCCCCCCACACACACACTGTCCTCATCCATAGGTGCACGATTTTTGTTCAGTCTCTTCCTGCATCCCCCACACCCCTTTCTGTGCTAGGGTGAGGGACTGCGCCATGGAAGGGTTACAGAATGTTACAGAATGTGCTGGGAGGGGGGACTGACGTATGGAGAGGGATTGCAGGGTTAGGAACCATGGAAGAAAAATTGCTAGATTGTCTTAGAAAACAATGTGTTATGATTAAATCCAGCCAGGTGTGACTCTGTTTACCTCCCCTCTGTTCTCATGAACTTTTTGTGAACTTCTAATGAAATGCTTTGTATTTTTTTTAACCCTGTTTTGCTATAAAGGATCGTACTGCACCCTTGATCTCTGCCACATGCCGTGAGGCTTCCCAGAGGGGGAAGGTATGGGCTGTGGTCAGCTGGCCAGCTTAATAAAGGCTATTAAATTTAAATTCTGAATCGGTGGTCTATCTCGTTGAGCCAACCCATAACACTTTCCTCCCCAAGAATAGTCAGTCCATTCCCTTTCTATGCCCCTGATTCTATTATAATCACCAGTTTATTCTGTTCATCACATTATTTATTCACTTGATTTTTAGATTCACTTATTGATAGATGTGTATTTGTTGTTCATAGTTTGTATCTTTACCATTTTCTTCTTCTTCCTCTTCTTAAAGGATATCTTTCAGCATTTCATATAATACTGGTTTGGTGGTGATGAACTCCTTTAGCTTTTTCTTATCTGTGAAGCTCTTTATCTGACCTTCAATTCTGAATGATAGCTTTGCTGGATAAAGTAATCTTGGTTGTAGGTTCTTGGTATTCATCACTTTGTATATTTCTTGCCACTCCCTTCTGGCCTGCAAAGTTTCTGTTGAGAAATCAGCTGACAGTCGTATGGGTACTCCCTTGTAGGTAACTGACTTTTTTTCTCTTGCTGCTTTTAAGAGTCTCTCTTTGTCTTCTGCTCTTGGCATTTTAATGATGATGTGTCCTGGTGTGGTCCTCTTTGAATTCCTTTTGTTTGGGGTTCTCTGTGCTTCCTGGACTTTTAAGTCTATTTCTTTCACCAGGTGGGGGAAGTTTTCTGTCATTATTTCTTCAAATAGGTTTTCAATATCTTGCTCTCTCTCTTCTCCTGGCACCCCTATAATTCGGATGTTGGTACACTTGAAGCTATCCTAGAGGCTCCTTACACTATCTTCGTATTTTTGGATTCTTTTTTCATTTTGCTTTTCCGGTTGGGTGTTTTTTGCTTCTTCGTATTTCAAATCTTTGACTTGATTCTTGCGATCCTCTGGTCTGCTGTTGGGAGTCTGTATAATATTCTTTATTTCAGTCAGTGTATGCTTAATTTCTAGTTGGTCCTTTATCACATCCTCGAGGGTCTCACTAGACTTCTTGAGGGTCTCATTAAGTTTATCGGCAGTTTCTAGAAAATTCTTGAAAAACCTTAAAAGTGTGGTTTTGAACTCTATATCCAGTAGTTTGCTTTCCTCCATTTCTGTCATTTGTGACCTGCTTCTTTGTCTCCGCATTTTTTTATGCTTCCCTGTGTCGATAGAGTGGCTTTCTGTGCTAAGTGTCCTATAGGGCCCAGTGGCTCAGCCTCCCCAATTACCTGAGGTAGACACTCTTGGGGCACCCCCTTGTGGTCTTTGTGCACAGTCTTGTTGTAGTTAAACCTTGATTGTTGTAGGTAATACTGGGAGGGATTGACCTCCAGGCCAATTGGCTGTGAGAATCAGCTGTGTCTGCAGTGGGAGAGCTTCTGTGCTGGAGACACCCCTCTGGGGCAAGACTTGCTTCAGTGGGGCTTTGGTGCTCACTGAGTCTGCCCCCTGAGTGTGTCCTTTATGAATCCGAGGAGCTGCAATCTGGATGGTCCCACTCTGACCACCTGGCACACTGGCTCCTGGATCTCTAAGGAGCTGCTAATCTAGCCTCTGCCTGAGGCTATCCAGCAGGAGCCAGCTGTGAAGCAATGCAAGTTGCCCTGGGGCCTGGGGCCAGCTGCAGTTTGTTAGGTAATTATCAGATTGGAAAGGGCCAGGCCTTTCATATGCAAAAGCATCCCTGCAGGGCTTGGGCGGGGCGGGGTCCCAGGAGATCAACAGGGTGGAGTGAGCAGTTATGGCTGCTCTCAGTCCTGCCCTCAGAGGTCCTGCTTCTAAGTGTCCGGGCAATCGCTGCAAGCACCCCTGAGAGAAAGCTGCCCTCGAGTTCTTACCAATGCCAGACAGTCCAGTTTCTCTCGTATGAGTCTGGATCCCCAGAGACTCGCCCGGAACTGGAGCTCAGAGTTTGAGACTCCCTCCTGATTGAAAAAGACAACCGTGTCCTCAGCCGCCAACCCTCTCAGCATGCGCCTCTGTACTTCTGTATTTTACTTCCACACCGCACCTCCTCTGAGTTTCGGTATGCTTTTCTCTTTCCTTCTAGTTGTAGAATTTCCACTCAGCCAGCCTTCCTGTGATTCTGGATGATGTCCGTTCCGTCTTTTAGTTGTATTTTTGAAGGGGTTGTGCGAGGCAGCAATCTCCAGCGTTTACCTATGCCGCCATCTTGGTTTCTCTAACAAGACATATTTTTGTTTGTTTTCAAGGAACTGTGAGGGAGAGGGTGACCAAGACAATTAATAAATAAGTAAGAAAAAAATGTTAATTGGTGAGAAGTGCTATGAAGAACAATAAAGCAAAGTTCCATTTACACCTTGTTCAAAAACATAAAAAACTAAATAATGTAGCATTTAGGGCAGCGGTTCTCAACCTGTGGGTCGTGACCCCTTTGGCGGTCGAACGACCCTTTCACAGGTCTTAATTGCTTAAGACCATTCTGCATATCAAATATTTACATTAGGATTCATAACAGTAGCAACATTGCAGTTATGAAGTAGCAATGAAATTAATTTTATGGTTGGGTCACAACATGAGGAACTGTATTTAAAGGGCCAGAAGATTAAGAACCACTGATTTAGGGAGATCATACACATACACACACATACACACAATAGGGAAATATATCTCAAAATGATAAAGATCCAGAGAATAATAAAATTTGGAATAAT
Organism: Myotis lucifugus; assembly: GCF_000147115.1. Classification (NCBI taxonomy): domain Eukaryota; kingdom Metazoa; phylum Chordata; class Mammalia; order Chiroptera; family Vespertilionidae; genus Myotis; species Myotis lucifugus. The sequence goes on along the minus strand of NW_005876353.1, from coordinate 3,551 downwards.
GGTTACTATTAGCAGAGAGGGTGATGAGATAGAGAGAAGTACAAAAAGTTTAAAAATATTGATAATTGCTATGGACTGAATGTGTTTCCCTTCAGATTCATATGTTGAAACCTAATCCTTAATGTGATGGTGTTTGGAGGTGGGGACTTTTGGAGGTGCTTAGGTCATAAGGATAGAGCCCTAATGAATGGTATTAATGCTCTTATAAAAGAGACCCCATAGTCTCTTTTCCCCTATCATCATGTAAGGACACAGCAAAAAGATGGCAACCCATGAGCCTGAAAGTGAGCTCTCCCTAGACACTGAATCTGTTGGTGCCTTGATCTTGGACTTCCCAGCTTCCCTAAATGTGAGAAATAAATGCTTGCTGTTTATAAGCCCCCTTATCTCTGGTATTCTGTTGTAGCCACCTGAATGGACTATAGCAGTAATATTCTATTTCTTAAGTTCTAAGTCTGTACCTATGAGTACACATCTACATACTGTTTTGTTGTTGGTGGTGTTTTTTAAATATATTTTATTGATTTTTTACAGAGAGTAAGGGAGAGGGGTAGAGAGTTAGAAACATCGATGAGAGAGAAACACCGATCAGCTGCCTCCTGCACACTCCCCACTGGGGATGTGCCCGAAACCAAGGTACATACCCCTGACTGGAATCGAACCTGGGACCCTTGAGTCTGCAGGCCGATGCTCAATCCGCTGAGCCAAACTGGTTAGGGCCACACTGTTTTTAATACATGAAAGATTTAATAATTTCTTAAAATCTTTTTAAGAAAATGTAAGTCTGTGACCCAGCAATTTCACTCCAAGGTCTATACCCAACAGAAATGTTCACCCAAATATATGTACTGGAATATTCATAGAAGCTTTATTCCTAATAACTCAACATTGAAAACACCCAAATGCCTATCAATGATTGAATGGACAAATAAGTTGTGTCATATTCACGCAACGGAACACTATAAAGCAATGAGAATGAATGAATGAAAATGACACACAATCACCTGAATGAATTGCACAAACTTGATGTTGAGTGAAAGAAGTCAATCCCCAAAGAGTACATTCTGTGTGATTCCATTTATGTAAAGTACAAAAATAGGCAAAACTAATTTATCGTGTTAGAAATCAGGGTGGTGGTTATCCATGGGGGAAGGGTTGAGACTGGACAAGATGGGTATTTCTGGGCATTGCTAATGCTGTTCCTTGATTTGGATGCTGGAGTTTTGTGTGCATTCAGTTTGTGAAAAGTTAGTGAACTATACTTATAATATAAACTTGAATAGAAAGGTTAAAAATAAAAGGTGGAGTGGGAGGATATGAAAGGTTGGGGGGAGTGGTGTGGGTGCTATTTTATATCAAGCGAGAGGATCAGCCTCTCTGATGAGGTGACAGCTAAACAGAGACCTGAGGGAGTACATCGTGCCATTATTTTCTACCTGGGGGAAGAACATTCTGGTGAGTGCTCATGCGACTTGTCTTAGACTATGCGTTCTTTGAACATAGGACCTTGCGTGCCTTTGAAATTCCAGTATCTAGCACATTGCTAAACTGAAAGTAGACTCGTTTTGTGTTGTTGTTTTCTGTATTGTCCCAGTCATTTCCAGGACTTCATTCTGGTTTCAGAGACTCTTTTTCTTTGGCTTCATGGTCTCTAACTCTGCTCTTTGCCCTTCCATGGCACTTTCTTCTTTTGAAAAGGAGGGAACAAATTCTGAAATGCGAAATAACGTGCTTACATCCATCCTAGTGGCAGAGCTGGCCTTCTTGTCCAAGTCATTTCCACATGATCTCAATACTCCCTCTCTCAGCCTACTAGAGCATCCTGATTGGAAACCACACAGGCCTTCATTTACCCACAACTTGGCCCTCTTTCAACACACTCACCTTGTCCCACCAGTACCTAAGAGGCTCATATGTCTAGTGTGACACTTACTATACGTTACTGCAATCCTTTGTTTGCCTGCTTAGCTCACTTACACCTTGAGAGGCATGGAGGCCAGGGCTGTGATGTTTTCAACATTTCATGCCCAAAGCACGTGACTATTCCCTGTAGTCTTTGAAAAGTGCTGGTTGAATGGATATGTCAGGGTTAAGAGAACTAAGAGAGGCGCATTTGGGGTTGGGAAGTCTATTGATGGCTGTTTGATACGGTAGTAACTAGGACTAGGGGAAAGAAAGGAACTTGTTTGTGAGAGACAAAGAGGTCTAGTTTCAAAGCAAAAAACCAAGCAAACAGAAAACCTGGAGTGACAGCAGCAATTGAGGAATGGCAAAAGCAACAACAATCAAAGAAGCCCTAGCCAGATGGGAAGAGAAAACCAGTTAGAAGCCATCTGAAGCCAAAGCGATAAAGCTTTATGCCCAGTTTCCCCCTACAGAGAAGATGAATGTGCATCCTTCTCCATGCTTGTTATTGACCTCCTACAATTTTATTGAGAAGTTGGAAGGGATCCATGTAATGAAGAATCCCTTCATTATTCCCTACTTATCTAGTAACCTGGCGAAAGACTGGGCCGAGTTAGTGAGGCTGGCAGAACTGTCATACCTGGTGTTGGTAGGCAATCCTTTGGAAGAGAAGCACCCTGCTAGGGGAACTGGATTAAAGAGGCAACCAGGAGAGTGCCCAAACTGAAGAAGCTCGGTGGTACCCTAGTGATTACAGAGAAAGAGGAAGAAGAAAACGAACACCACATTTTCTGCTTTGTGTTAACTTATTTCAATAAGAACAATAGATACGTTTTGTATACTTGTCTATTTTATAATCCTCCTCGTCTCTGATATTCTGTTATAGCAACCTGAATGGGCTATGGCAAGAATAATTCTATTTCTTAAAGATTCTGTGTGGAGCAAAAGTTTTTTTTAAGATAAAACAAACCTTTGATTCCTGCTTTTTTTTTTTCTTAACTTTTTCAGTGTTTCTCTCCCCAAATGGTAACACTAACTTTATATATTGCAGCCCTCTTTTTAGAAACTGTAAATTTTTTATTTATGGCAAATAAGAGGGCTTCAGGCAGGGGCCTGTTAGCTAGATACCCCCCGTGTTCCATTGTTTCTGAGTTGCCTAGCAAGAATTTTCCTGCCATGTATATTCACTCTTTCTCAACTTCTCGTTAATCGCTCATTCTCATTTCTAAAACCGAATACTCTGTCCCTCCACCCTATTTTCTCTTTTGTCCAAAATTTCTATATATCCAATGTTGCCTCACTGTCTTTGGAATTTTCATGCCTATGTGTACTCTCCATGTGCATATATTAAAAACTTTTATTTTGTCCTGTGGGGAAAAAATCTGCATTGAAGAGAAGGAGAATGCTGAAGGAGGCAGCAAAGACACAAAACCAACAGAAATTAGCCATAAGTTAACCATTGTACTAGTCAGGGTTCTACAGCGAATGAGAGAGAAATAAAGCGCTATTTTAAGGAATTAGCTCATGCACTTGTGGGGCCTGGCAAGTCCAAAATTTGTGGGGTAGGCTGGCAGACTAGAAATTCAAGGAAGAGTTCATGTGTAATTTTGAGTGAATTCTGCAGGGCAGCAGGCTGGAACTCAGCC
>NW_005876352.1:0-10136 GCF_000147115.1 Myotis lucifugus | reverse complement strand
GCAGGAGTATATATATTCACACGAGTATACGCATCACACGCGAGTATACGCATCACACGCGAGTATACGCATCACGCAGGAGTATATATATCACGCGCGAGTATACGTATCACACAGGAGTATACGCATCACACAGGAGTATATATTCACACGAGTATACGCATCACGCTCGAGTATACGCATCACACACGAGTATACGCATCACATGCGAGTATACGCATCACGCAGGAGTATATATATCGCGCGAGTATACGCATCACACAGGAGTATACGCATCACACAGGAGTATATATTCACACGAGTATACGCATCAGGCGCGAGTATACGCATCACACACGAGTATACGCATCACACACAAGTATACACATCACACACGAGTATACGCATCACGCAGGAGTATATATATTCACACGAGTATACACATCACACACGAGTATACGCATCACACAGGAGTATACGCATCACACAGGAGTATACGCATCACACAGGAGTATATATTCACACGAGTATACGCATCACGCTCGAGTATACGCATCACACAGGAGTATACGCATCACATGCGAGTATACGCATCACGCAGGAGTATATATATCACGCGCGAGTATACGCATCACACAGGAGAATACGCATCACACAGGAGTATATATTCACATGAGCATACGCATCATGCAGGAGTATACGCATCACACACGAGTATACGCATCACACGAGTATATATATTCACACGAGTATACGCATCACACAGGAGTATACGCATCACACAGGAGTATATATTCACACGAGTATACGCATCAGGCGGGAGTATACGCATCACACACGAGTATACGCATCACGCAGGAGTATATATATTCACACGAGTATACGCATCACACGCGAGTATACGCATCACGCAGGAGTATATATATTCACACGAGTATACGCCTCACTCACACACGAGTATACGCATCACGCGCGAGTATACACAACCTACCTGCAGGTAGAAGAACTGAGAGGCGTGGTAATGGCCATTGCCGATCGATCGGTCTGTGTGTGTTTGAAAAGTTAGCTTGTTGTTTGGATCTGTTGTGAGTTAGCAAGCAGTTGGCCGCTTTGTGGTGGTTCTTAGGAAACACGCTTTCTATAGATCTCGTGCTAACGCTTCGTTTAACCGTCTTTCAAACTGGATTTGCTCTTGATCGCTGAGACAGCATGTGGCCATCGCAGACATCTGGTCAGCGGGAAGTTCCCTGCTTTCCCGTAGAAAAGACCTGACTTTCAGTTCCAGGGAAGACAGACTCCGCCCACATGGGCCTGTCCTTCCTGCTGGCGAGGAAAGACCTGGACGGTATAAATGTCCAAATGGCCCCCTGCTCTAGAGACACGAAGACTCCTCTTTTCACATAAACCAGCACACAGATATGTACAGTATTCTATTCACCGTCACCAAAACTGGAAGCAGCCCAGATCTCTTTCAGTGAGTGAATGGAACACTACTCAGAAATAAGAAATTCACACACAGAATTCAAAATGCATCATACACACTGAGAAGCTAATCTCAGAGGTTATTAGGACATCACCCCACTGCTAGGGTGCCCTGGGCATATGTTCCGCTGGAGCTGTCGCCCTGGCCGTCGGACAGGGAACATACCGAGGTCGTAGGTTCCATCCCTGTTCAGGGCGTGTGCGGGAGGCAACCGGTCAGTGTTTCTCTCTCACATCAGTGTCTCTCTCCCCCCCCACCCCCCATCACTCCCCTTCCTCTTTCTCTCAAATCAATAAACGTATCCTCAGGTGAGGATTAAAAACAGTGGAGCTTATTCACACACGTGACCTTTTCCCTTTGATGAGCTGAGGGTATGTGCTCTGGAAAGTGCCAAATAATAGGCCTTCATTTTATTTTCTGCCTCTAATTTTATTTTTTTAATATGTTCTCACCTAACTCTTGGATGCCTTGGATGGTGATACACATCGCGTGTTTGGAGTTTGGTGGCGGTTACAGGGCAGTTTTTTCCTGAAGCTTTTGCGTCCTTTTAAGAAACAAAGTGGTCAGACGACCCTGCTTTGCTGGAGCCAACACCCCGGAGCCCGCTCCCCAGAGCTCGGAGTGGCTGTCCTCAGCAGTGGCATTTGAGACAAATGCGCGTTTTAAACAAAACAGCACTTCCTGCCTATGTTTCTGGGTTTGGCTTTACTTTTGTTTTTTAGACACAATGAGGCGTATACGTGGACAAACCCGACCTGCTGTGTGCACAACATCATCGTGGGGAAGCTCTGGATCGAGCAGTACGGCAACATGGAGATCACCAACCACAAGTGAGTCCCCTTCCCTGTCACCATCGCTCTCAGTGGCTTCGTAAGAAAAGCTCTAGATAAACGCAAACAAGCACTCTCACTGTTAGAGGAGACGTCCATTCATCCGATGAACAGAGCTCATTGCTGTTTCTCATGAGTGTGAACTCGGTGACGATTGAGCTGCCCCGGCCTCGGTGCATCTTAATACAGCCGCTCGCTGTGCTTACGTTGTTGAGTTTGTATAATTCGCGCAGAGGGTGGGGCTGGGGATATAACAGTTAGGAAGAGTGGGTTCAAAGCCTCCTTTGTGACCTTAGGCAAGCGTCGTGCGAGCTTGGCCCGTAACAGTGGGACTTCACTTCCCACGGCGCGGGGGGCGGCACCTCCCAGATGAAGGGGCAGAGGTGATATCTGGGAAGGCCTCTTCTGGTTTGCAGGTGGCCATGCTGTATGTCTTCACCTGGCAGAGAGAGAGTGTGCGCGCATCTCTCCTGTCTCTTCTGAGGACACTAACCCTCTTCGCAAGGGCTCCACCCTCGTGACCTAATAACCTCCAAACTCCATCTCGTCGGGGGCTAGGGCTTTAACATATGGACTTGGAGACACACAGATATTCATTCCATAGCAACAAGCCACTTACTCTTTAGGGCCGTGCTTCACTTGTCCTTGTCGTGGGCCCGGTGGCAGTGCTGCTGGGAACGTCACCATAGTCCTCATTCTCTCCTGCCTCTGCCGTGCTGAGTGGTAACCTGGGCTCCGTGTCTCCTTCGTAGGACCGGGGACAAATGTGTGTTGAATTTCAAGCCATGTGGCCTTTTTGGGAAGGAATTACACAAAGTCGAAGGCTACATTCAAGATAAAAGGTAAAGTGTCCATTTAAAATGCTTGAATAGTATAGGTGTAGTTTGCTAAATAGTATTGAAATCTGCTGCCTTCACCTCAGAAAGAAGCATTTCAATACATTGAAAGACCTTTCTTACAGGCAATCTGTTTCTTTAAAGAATCCTATGTAATAAAAGGCTAATATGCAAATCGACAGAATTGCAGAACAACCATTTGCTATGACGTGCACTGACCACCAGAGGACAGACGCTCAATGCAGGAGCTGTCCCCTGGTGGTCAGTGTGCTCCAGGGAGAGCGCCTCTCAGCCAGAAGCCAGGCTCATGGCTGACAAGCGCAGTGGCGGTGGCTAGAGCCTATCCCGCTTCTGTGGCAGTGCTAAGGATGTCCACCTGCCGGCTTAGGCCCTCTCTCCGAAGTGGGCCTAAGCAGGCAGTCGGACATCCCCTGAGGGCTCCCGGACTGCGAGAGGGCACAGTCCGGGCTGAGAGACCGCCCCCCCCCCCAGTGCATGAATTTCGTGCACCGGGCCTCTAGTGTGATAATAAGCTTCTTTATAATAACAGTCAGGGATAGGTGAGCTCTGGTTTGATTGCTGGCTGAGTCTTACTCTCTCTCGGCAGCAAAAAGAAGCTGTGTGCCCTCTATGGGAAATGGACTGAATGTCTGTATAGTGTCGATCCTGCCACGTTCGACGCCTTCAAAAAAAACGATAAGAAAAACACTGAAGAGAAGAAGCACAGCAAACAGGTGAGCCTCCTGGAAGGTGGTATGGGGGAGGGGGGCACGTCTTCATCCCTTGGGGGCGGCCTGTTCCTAGGTCTCAATCTGACCTTGTTTCGATCCTGCTCACGCATATAATTTTCTCCTTGAGTCTTGTTTTAATCCACGTATAAATGAACCTTTTTAACGAACAGATGCTTGTCTCCAGGATTCTTTTTAAAACGTGTTAATCGCCAGGATTCTTTTTTGGTCACATGCTCTCGGGGTGTCTGCTGCTTTTGTGTCAGTGATCATTTCGTTAACTGCCCCAGGAATATAACCTTCGCATGAAGTTCTCATCATGTTCCAGTAAATACTCAACTGAGTTATTCTGCCTTAAAAAACACACAAAACTTTAAAAACATGAAAACACGAGCATGGAAGTGGTGGTGATAGTAAAGCCTTGAATGCAGACGCCACTGAGGCTGCAGACACCAAGTTCCTGAGCCTCCTGGCTTGATGGCTGTGGCTTTACCGATGCCCGAGGCCGAGGGCCAGGCAGGAGCTGAGGAGGAGAGTCGGGCCGGCCAGGCAGGGCCCGTCCTGGGGGTGCAGTGCATAAACGGTGCGTTTTCCAATTTGCAAGTTATTCTTTAAAATGTTCTGATGCCGCTCATCTGCTGGGTCCTCCAGGTGAGCGCGTCAGAGGAGTCGGACGAGATGCCGATGCCCGATTCTGAGAGCGTGTGTGTCATCCCTGGGAGTGTCCTCCTGTGGCGGATCGCCCCCCGGCCCCCCAACTCCGCGCAGGTGAGGCTGCGCTTGCGGACACGGCCTCGCTGTCCACGTTCAGCCCGAGGCTGCTCTTCCCGAGTGTGCAGGCCCTGCTGGCGGGATGCGGGGGGGAGGGGTCCCGACAGGCCCCGGTGTCCCTCGTGTGGGCTCGGGGTGCAGTTCCCGCTCACCCTGACCCTGAGAGCCAGGACTTTGTGCGGGCATCCCCGTGCCTGGCCCGGGCAGAGGTGTTGGGACGGGGGCTGGTGATTCCTTAGGAGTGACACTGGCTTCATTCAGTGAAGTGGACGCAGCCTCTTGCGGTCCAGCAGGGAGTGATTTCCATGACGAACGTAGAGAGAACGTTGACGGTGCTGATAGTTCTACCTAGCGTGGCGGCGACACGGGGTGTCCACTCGGTGAGGCCTGCTTCCAGGTGCCTTCGGGCCGAGTGCAGACGGGCACGGTCCTTGCCTGACAGGCGGGTCCCCGTCAGATGAGACGCGCTCCGCCATCTGCGGGTCCCCTGGTGCCGGTGTCCTGGCACCTGCTCACGCGGCACCTGCTTCTTGCAGATGTACAACTTCACCAGCTTCGCCATGGTGCTGAACGAAATCGACAAGGACATGGAGAGCGTGATCCCCAAGACGGACTGCCGGCTGCGGCCCGACATCAGGGCCATGGAGAACGGGGAAATCGGTACTGGCGGGCGGTGCCGCGGGAGCGTGGTTCCTGTGGGTGATGGTCGGGTCTGTTCCTGGCGGTTGCTAGCGCCCTTGGAGGACACGCACTTTAGTCTCTCGGGTGTTTGTTACGTCCTAGGAAAGGAAAGGCAGAGCGGCAGGCCCCCCCCACCCCCCGGCTGTCAGTCTTCCTTGCTCTCGCCCACACTCGGAGGGGCCCACGAGGACAACCAGCCCTTAGAGACATGCTTCTTAGACATTTTTAAATTAAAATGTGATTTAAATTTGGTAACTTTGTTTTAAGTTTGGAAAGCTGAGGTAGACTGTACTAGCTCCATGGTCCGGCCAGTGCCCCTGGTAATTGCATACACTGTATAACCGAGGCCGTGTCGTCCTTCCTTCTTCAGTCACACTGGCGTTCACCACGCTGTTGGCTTCAGGTGCAGCATGGTGGTAAGACGTTTGTGTGACTTAGTGATCCCCTGTGAGGCTAGTACCCCCCCCCCCCCCGACACGCGCAGTGGTTACAGCATCACTGACTGCTCCTGTGCCTGCTCACATCCCTGTGAGGATTCTGCAGCTGCCAATGTGCCCATTTTCATCCCTTCACCTTTCCCCCAGCCCCACCCCTCCCAGCCCCACCCCTCCCACCTGGCAACCAGCAGCCTGTTCTTAAACGCCAGAGAGGGAGCTGAAAACATTTCTATGGCTTTAAAGAGCCCCTGACTATTTTGCTGTCTATTTTAGAATTAAATACCGCCTGCTAAGCCTCAAAGAGCTTTGCGCCCTTTGGCTAATGACAACTTTTCTATCTCCCGGCCTTGCATTTCCTCCTGGTCATGGGGTCTCCGAGGGGGCATTTCCCAGGGGCCTGGGGCCTGGCTGTCACAGCGGGCGCTCCTGGCTGGTGGGCAGAGGCTGGGGCAGTGAGTGTGGGCAGGGCAGCGCCCCCAGGGACGCACGTGGCCAGTCTGTCCGCAGTGCCCGCGGGAGGCGTGTTCTCACTGAACTCCCTGCTGAGTTGGGGGCCGCGGCGCACAGTGTTTCTGAGAGTCCTTGGGATCCGCCAGGAAGGAGTGGAGGCGCTCCGAGGTCTCAGTGAGAATGTAGAAAAGTCCGCGTGTGGCGTCTCTCCGCCCAGCTTCTCACGAGGCGACGTCACTCCGGTGGCCTCAGCCCAGCGGTTCCTCCTGGGGGAAGGCGCTGTGCTCAGGCCCGGCTGCGCCTCCGCCGACCTGGGCACAGGTCCCAGGGTCCCAGGTTCACCGACGGCGGCTGGGGGTGCGTCTGAAGCGGGAGCTCGTGCTCACCCCGGGATGCGCTTCTCGCTGCCCCGTAAGCGGTCCCGTCCGTGTCCGTTTCAGATCTCGCCAGTGAAGAGAAGAAACGCCTGGAGGAGAAGCAGAGAGCCGCGCGCAAGAACAGGTCCAGGTCCGAGGAGGACTGGAGGACCAGGTGCCTGGGACCTGGGAGCTGGGCTGGGGGCGGGGCTACGGCGGGGGCGGGACTGCGGCGGGGGCGGGGCTACGGCGGGGCGGGGCTGCGGCGGGGGCGGGGTCTGCCATGGGGGTCTTGGCTGCCCTGCGGGCGCAGGGTGTGGGCCCTGGGAAACGGCAGAGCAGGCTCAGGTGGGCCCCCCAGGCTGCTCCTGGGCCTGAGAGGGGTTCTCTGCACCAAGCCCTCGCGCTGCCAAGAGAAGGGCTGTTTGGAAGTTGAAGTGTCAATGTGCCCACAGTCAGGCCAGGAAAATGCCAGTTAAGAGGAGCCTCCCAGCAGGGCCCAGGGAGGGAGGGAAGCCTCGCAGGCGCCGGCCTGCACACATCTCAGCCGCCTGCTCCCCTGTGCCGGTGTCAGGGACCGTAGACAGGTCTCTCCTCTTCCAGACACGAGGGACTGGGCGTGCCCTTTGCATCAGACCATCCACCCCAAGGTCCAAGTCCACGTCCCCTCTCCAGTGCAGAGTCAGGGCCTCCCCCCCCACCCCCCCAACAAGCGGCCTGGAGGCCTGCAGGCCTGACATGGTCTTTAGAGAAAACATCCTTTGCTACCGAGCCCACCACTTTGCGAAATGTCTCCTGCCAACTTCCTCCTCCCCGCTCCATACGCTCCGTATGGGAGAACGTGGCGGCCGGCCGGTGGGTGTTTGAAGTTCCTTGTCTCTCCCTGACTCGGACCTGCCAGCTTCTCTGTTGTCGGCTCTGCAGGCCCGACTACAAGTGCTGCTGCTGCTGCTGCTGCTCCGGTTTTGAGACCCAAAGAGCATAACTGTGCTTCACACTAGGCAACAGTTCTGTGACTGACCAAGTCACGGGCCCTTAATGTATATCTAGTTGGTTACCAAAGTCTGAATGATAGATATTTTGATCGTCTACAGGAGGCTTTTCCATTTTCTAATTAGGGAAAAGCCCGCAGAGCTAAATAATGTATGTGATCTTATTCTAGAACACTCGGTCTAATGGGCATTTACTAAATGATCCTTCAAGGAGCTGACCTGGCCTCAAGTGGTTTTTCTCAGGGTTTTTAATGCTTCTGTAGTAATAGGAACATTTGGGACTTAGCAAACAAATCAAACCTCACTTTTTAAAAAAACACATATTTTTATTGATTTCAGAGAGGAAGGGAGAGGGAGAGAGAAACATCAATGATGAGAATCACTGATCGGCTGCCTCCACGTCCCGCACTGGGGATCAATCTGACAATCCCGGCATGTGCCCTGACCTGGTTCATAGATTGTTACTTAACCATTGAGCCACACCAGCTGGGCTCACCTCACTTTTAATCTCTAAATATTTAATTGATAAATATTATTAGAAGCGATTTATTTGGAGAGAATGGCAAAGGCAGTTAAGACAATGTTCCTAAGTGTTACTCTGAAAACGAAATCTTAGAAGACGTTGCACTCAGCTGAACCTCTGGGCAAGTAGGCCTGCACTCTGGGGCCCTGGGAAAGGGGCCACGGGTCTTTAAAGGGCAGGACAATGACTAGAGCAGATTAGAAGACAGGTTAGGATGCTAGAGGCTGGTATGCAGCCCCCGTCCATGTCAGCATGGAGAAGGCGGACACCCAGGGAGATGTGGGTGAGATACCCTCCAGTGAACTACGTGTAGTGTGATATGTTTGAAAAACCACGGTCTTTAAAATCAAACTCAACTTTGATATCAGCTATTAGCTTGGACGAGTTATTCATCGCCTCCAACATCCAGCTCTTTTGTACAATGGAGCTTTAAGGGTTTTTTTTTGGGGGGGGGAGGGGGCATTTACTCTGAACTGTGCAAAAACATTACTGCAGTTAAGTCGTGAGAGTTCATTTTATCCCAATTCCCTATTTCTAATTGCTTTTAAAAGAAGGTCTTCTAGTGGAGTCCCTTTGCCTATTTCCCCATGTAATCTCTGCCCTTCTGTCCAATACAAGCAGCTGGCTGATGGTGGGGGACAGAGCAGACTTTTGTGGGTGACCTGCGGCTCTCCCAGCTGCCAGCAGTTTTGGGGTAAATGCTCATATAGGATTCCACCCTGTCTCTGCTGAATTGGCTCAAGTAGTGACAGGCAGCGCGGACCCATCGATTGTCCGGTTACAATATATACGAAGAAAATAACTCCTAATTTCCAATTGCTTTTAAAAGAAGGACTTCTAGTGGAAGGTAGTGGGCCTAGAGGATGAACAATTAGACAAAAACATTGGTTCTAACAACCCTTCGAGACAGGAGATCCTAATTCTGCTAAGCAACTTGGCTAAGTGCTGTGGGGAATCTGCAAGCCCTTACCTCACACCTTCCTGTGAACGGCTGCTCAGGGAGGTCCTGGGAGGTCCTGGGGCTGCCAGGCCCCTAAACCTTGGCCTGTCTCTCCACAGGTGGTTCCATCAAGGCCCCAACCCCCACAACGGGGCCCAGGACTGGCTCTACTCCGGCAGCTACTGGGACAGAAACTACTCGAACTTGCCTGACATTTACTAAAGTGCAGACAAGTCAGGGCGTTGGGCTAATCTACAAATCCGTCTTAAACCTGTGTTTTTAAATGTTTTTCTTTGGTTTCTACTCATCTTTAAAAAAATAAAAATAAATAAAAACCCCACTCATCACTTGCATTTCACCCCCAAAATAGGGCACAAGGTGACCCCGGTGATGGGAGCCTCCCAGAAAATGGGTCCTTTTGCTGCTGAAGGTGCTGAGTGGGGCGCTGTTGTACGCAGAGGGCAGAGGAACTGCGGGCTGGGTGCTTTCCGGGGCTTCGCCGGCTCCGGAAGGCGGATACCTGAATGTAACCTCAGCTTTATGAAATTATATACCTACATGTAACTTAGCTTTATAAAATTACAGAGTTATTTTGGCTACTTTATGCTGTCGGGCTTGAATGTTTTAGATGTGACTTCGAGAGGCATCGACCTCTCCTTACACTGCTGGCCGCTCAGGTGCAGAGAGAGAGCTTGGGGGAGAGGCCGGTCCATCGGCCCCCCAGCCCCTCCCTCCACACAGGCCGGGCCTGGGGAGCCACCGGGCGGCTCTGCCTTGAGAATTCTAATGAACGGACTGAAAGGCCTTTCGTTTGCTTCTTGCAGTGCTGTTTACTTTTACAATTCTGTAACCAGCCGCTAGGATTAGGAAGTGTTTAATTGTCCATGTTCAAACTGAAAATATGTATGAACTCTAGCACTTCACAGACATGCCCTAGAAATAGAGTTTAATCACCGTTATGACATAATGACTCCGGGAAGTTCAGCTGCATCGACCTGTGGACGGGCCTGTGCGCCCAGGTCTGCGGGGCCCCGTGCGCCGGGGCCCAGGGAGACGCTGCCCAGGAGCCTGGCCCTGAGTCGGGCGCGTTCACCCTGCATTTACCCCCGGGCCCAGCGGCTGCTCCGGGC
>NW_005876351.1:0-10137 GCF_000147115.1 Myotis lucifugus | reverse complement strand
TGATGCTAGTTTTGTGACTCAACATATGGCCTCTTTCTTGAAAATTTTCCATGTGCATTGGAAAAGAATGTATAGTCTGGTATTCTGGGATGAAAGGCTCTGTAAATGTCAATTATGTCCATTTGATTTAATTTATTATTTAAGGCCCATATTTCTTTATTGATTTTCTGTTTAGATGATCTTTCTAGAGCTGTCAATGGAGTATTAAGTTTTCCAACTATGATTGTGTTTTTGTCTGTTTCTCCCTATAGTTCTGTTAGTAGTTGCTTTATATTTATTGCTGAGGAATGCCCACCAAATGTCTGCTCCTCCTGGCTGAATGGAGTGCCAGCCACAACCTGACCTTCTCCTCTCCAGACTGAGTCCCACTGAGAGCTCCTGGCTATAAGGCTTCATCCATGGCTCGTCTCAGCTTTCTCCCTTCTTGTCTCCTGGTTTGCCACCACTTGCCCACCTTTAGATCTTCAATGCATGTCTCTCTCTGGCATGTTTGTGTATTGAGCAGGGAATTTTGTTGTTGTTGTTGTTATAACTATTCAAATTATTGAAACTTCAAGGTGAGGGCACAAGGGGATCTTTCATTCTGCCATTTTCCTGATGTCACTGGATTTGGCAATTTAATAAAAATCTAGGTAAGCCCTAGCCAGTTTGGCTCAGTGGATAGAGCTTTAGCCTGTGGACCAAAGGGTCCCAGGTTTGATTCCAGTCAAGGGCACATACCTTGATTGTAGGCTCCTCCCTGGCCTGGGCCCTGGTTGGGGTACATGTAGGAGGCAATCAATTGATGTTTCGTTCATTCTTTCCCTCTCTCTTCCATTCTCTCTAAAAAAAAATCAATGGAAAAATATCCTCAGGTGAGGATTAACAACAACAACAAAAATCTAGTTAAATTAGTTTTCCTCTTTTTGCATTCAAGATTTACATTACGTTTGGTATTCATCATTCTTACTGTGAGGTATCAGTTTTGTAATCTCTTCGTATTTATTCTACATTGCGTTTACTGAGCTTTATCAATGTGTAGATTAAAGTTTTACTTTGAATTTGGAAATGTGTTAAATATTTTTCTTCTCCTTTATCTTTCTCTTCTTCTGGCACACTTATCCTAACATATAAAGAGCCAGGGTCCATCACGACCTAAACGTCCAGACGGACAACTGAACACCAGGCTAGGGTCCTGGCCAGCGCGGTGGGAGTCAGTCCTGGTCCTGGCGGCCTGCAGCGGGAGTCAGTCCTGGGTCCTGGTCGCCAGCGGCAGGATTCAGTCCCAGGTCCCCACAGCCAGCGGTGCGGCAGTGGGAGGGAGCTGTGGGCCTTGGCCGCGCAGTGGTGGGAGGGAGCTGTGGGAACGAAGCCATGCTGCCATCGGACTGGCCTCTGGGTCCCAGAGCCATGGTGCGATCTGGGAATCTTGGTTTTCCCCCCACCCGCAGGCTCTAGGGAACCAGAGCCATGAGGTGATTGGACTGGCCTCTTTGTCCCTCCCCCCTGGCCCACAGGCCTGGGGAACCAGAGCCATGCTGCGATAGGACTGGACCCTACCCAAGGGGTCCTGGATTATGACAGCGTGCAGGCTGGGCTGAGAGACACCCCCCCCCCACCCCAGTGCACAAATTTTCGTACACTGGGCCTTTAGTTATATATATGTTGATGTGCTTAAGGGTGAAGTTGTTCCACACTTCTCTGAGACTTTGTTCATTTTAATTCATTCAGTTTTCTCTGCTTCTCAGACTGAGATATTTAAATTTATCCATATTCAATTTACTTGATTCAAATCCAACTCATATCTTCTGTTGAGACCCTGTAGTAAATTTTCATTTCAGTGATTATACTTAATAAGCTTTAGAATTTTCATTTGTTTTTTTTTTTCATAATTTCTCATTATTGATATCCTCTATTTGACGAGACTTTATCATCGTACCTTCTTTTACTCTTTTAAACATAGTTTCTTTTTGTTCTTTGAATATAGTTATATTGGTTATTTTAATGTCTTTTTTGTTAAATCCAGATTTGCTCATTTTCACAGGTAGTTTCTATTTTCTGGATATAGGTCAGACTCTCTGGTGTGTTTTTTCTCGTTTGTTTGTTTGCATGTCTCATAATTTTTATTGGAAACTGGACACTTTAAATAACATATATAGCAATTCTGTGTACTAATCTCCTCACTTCTGGGGCTTATTGTTGTCAGTTGCTTGTTTATTTATAAATTGACCGGCTGGATTATTTTGGTGAAACCTATCTGCCCCTCTACCACCCCCAGTGAGGCCTTTAATTTTGGTCCTTGGAGGGTGCAGTCTTGGGTATGTGCACAGTCATTGTGGAATGGCTACCCTGTCATTGACTAGGCCATCTTTCACTATTTCTTTCTCCTACCACACAGCCATTAAGCTCCAGAACGGCTGGATGATTACTTTATTGTTTTTAACAATATCCAGGGCATACATTATTCCACAGACTGACCCAATTAAGTTCTGGCTCCCTTATGAGAATACTTTTTAAGTCATCATTTGAGATTTGTTCTGAACCTAGGAAGCCAATTCTTGGCTGTGGCATTCCCTGGTTTCCTCAGGTAAATTAGTCACTTTATAGCTGAGTTTATTTTTTTATACTTTTATTCAATGTATTGGGGTTACATTGGTTAATAAAATTATATAGGTTTCAAGTGCACAATTCTGTAATACATTATCTGTATATTGTATTGTGTGTTCACTACCCAAAGTCAAGTATGCTTCTGTCACTATATATCCCCCCTTTACCCTCTTACACCTCCTGCTACCCCTCTTTCCCTCTGGTAAGCACCATACTGTTGTCTGTGGCTATGAATATTTTTTTTCTTAGTCCGTTCACTTTTTCTCCCAGGACACCCAACCCCCTCCCCTCTTACAGCTTTCAGTATGTTCTCTGTATCTATGACTCTTTCTATTTTGTTCATTAGATTCTACATGTAAGTGAAATCATACAGTATTTGTCTTTCTCTGACTGGCTTATTGCACTTAGCATAATGCTGTACAGATCCATCCATGCTGTCACAAAGGGTAACAGGATTGTCTTCTTCTTTATGGCTGAGTAGTATTCCATGATGTAAATGTACCACAGCTTTTTTATCCACTCATCTACTGATGGGAACTTGGGCTGCTTCCAAATCTTAGCTATTGTGACAGGGTACTTTAAATGATTGTATACACTGCTGTGGTTGACCAAAGTCTTCCATAAATGTAAATTAGATCAATTTGATGGATAGATTCTTCAAGTCTTCTGTATTGTTCTATTAATTATATAGACAAAACATTCAACTCTGCAACTATATGGGTTTGTCTCTTTGCCCTTTTGGATCTATCAGTTTTGGCTTAATATATTTTGATGTTCTGTCTTTAGTAACTTACATTTTTCAGATTCTGAATGTCTTCCTGGGGAATCAATCTAACTTTTATTACATAATATCATTAGTTATGTCCATTATTCCCATTGAACTGATTTCTACTTTGACTAGTATTAATATAGCTACTACAGTCTTATTGTGATTAGTGTTTGCATAGTATATCATCTTGCAGCTTTTTGCTTTTAGCCAATTTATGTTTTGCATTCCAAGTTAGTTTCGTGTAGGCAATATATATTAAGGTCTTGCCTTTCATTTAGTCTCATAATCTTTAATTTTGGGGGCACATAAACCATATACTTTAAGGTTTAACCATATGATTGGATTTAAAGCTGCTATTATTCTAGCTCTTTTCTATATGTACTATCTATTATTTGTTCTTTTTTTCCTCTTTTCCTGCTTATTTTTGGGAAAATTTAGTAGCTTTTTATTATTCTTTTAATCTGCATTATTAGCTTATTATTTACACCACTTTTCTAATTTATTATGGTTGCCTTATTGCTTACAATATATTTCTTTAATATCTCACAATTCACTTTAACATGTTATACAAGTTTATACTTCAGACACAATTTAAATTCTTCCCTCCCTTCTCTTGTTGTCATTGGTATGCACTTTACTTTTCTATATCATAATTAAACCCACACTATTTTTACTATTTATGCTTTAGAATGTCTATTATCTTTTATAGTGATTTAAAATAAGAAAAAAAACACCTTATATATTTAATGTCATTGTTACCATTGTTGCAGCTTTCCAGTTCATTTCTCTCTGATGTCATATTCCTTCTGTTTAAAATATTGCATTTAGCATTTTTTTTTACTACAGTTGGTGAATTGCCTCAGATTTTGATTTCCTAAAAATCTGATAACAGGGAGAAAGGAGAGTGTGGGGAGATAGAAGAGAGTAAAGAAGGGATAAATGGTGATGGAAGGAGACTTGACTTGGGTTGTGAACACATAATATAATATATAGGTGATGTATTATAGAATGTACACTTGAAATCTATATAATTTTATTAACTAATGTCATCCCAATAAATTCAATAACAATTTTAAAAATTATAAATAGAAAAAAAATAATCTTGAAAAGGCAGGACAAGACAACTCTTTGGGCATAGAATTCTGGGTTGACAGTTACCTGTTTTTTTTTTTTTTATCACATTGAGAATATTTATTTCATTTTTTTCTGGCATACATATTTTCTGACAAAAAATCTATAATTTTATTTTTTAATTTTAAATGTGTTTTCCTCTAGCTCCCTTCAAAAATGTATCTTCACTTTTGAGCACTTTAAGATGTTTAGATGTGAGACTTTGTTATTTATCTTGTGTGTGGTTTTCTGAGCTTCTTGGATCATTGATTTGATTTCATTTATTATTTGGGGCAATTACTCATCATTATCCCTGTAAATATTTTTCTGCAATGTTCCTTCTCGCTTCTATGTGGAAGCATTTGATATTATCCCATGACTCTTAGATGTTCTATTCTATTGTGTGTGTGTTTTACATTGCTTTTCTTCATTGTGTTTCAGTTTAGGCCATTTCCATTCAACTATTTTGAATATATTCTTCATCTCTGATATTGTCTTTTCTAATTTCTGACATTTCCATTTCACGTTTCTTTTATACTTTTATCTCTCTGGTGAAATTCCCCATCTGTTCATGCAATGGTACACCTTTTCCACTAGATCCTTTAATATGTTAATTAGTTAACTTATAATTCCTGTCTCAAAATTTCAATAATTATTTCTTCTCTGTATGTGGTTCTAGTGATTTATTTGTCTTTTCTCAATGTACTTTTTGTGTGTTTTTAAAACTTCCTTTGTGTGTTTCAAAACATGTAAATTAATAGCTGGCATCATGTGTCGAACATTACAGACTGAAGTAAATGTTATTTGGGCTTTTCTTTTTTCAGGCTGTTAGTGTAGGAGTTTAAAAGAATCTCGTCAGGAATGTATGTGTTTGGGTTTTGCTGCTGCTAATGTTTTCTGCAATGCCACAGGCTGACATTGATTTGTGCTTAGGCTGGAGGCAGGTTTGCAAGTTGATATTTTTAATGTTAGTTCTCAACCCTACAATTTCAACTATGTCTGCACACCTGGAGCACAGAGTGGCTCACTCTTCCAACTCTTTCCCCTCCCTTCCAACAGACCACTGCAGCTTATTAGGTGCTAGATTCATGGCTGGAGCCACAGGAGAGGATGTCCTTTGTTCTGACCCAGCTTCCTTCTTAAGCAGGTGCTGTGTGCCTGGGCCTCAAAGGTAGGGCGTTCTCCTCATTCCTCCCTCTAATCTTCATGGTAGGAAGCCAAACTTTGCCTTTTACTTGAGGTAGATTTTATGCAGGAGAGAATCTCCTGCCCCTCCCCCAGTTGTAGGTGTTATCTAATGGTAAAGGTAGAGGATCTTGGCCTCAGAGTTGTTTCATGCTCTACAAAGCCAATTTTTATTGTTTCTACACTTCCCTTAGCCACAGCAGAGAAGGTGTCCTACACCTTGTTTAGTAACATAAAGCTCTGCAATTAAGGAAAGCTGCCGGGAGCCGGTCCATCCTTGCTGCTTGACACAGTCGCTGCAGGGAAGAAACATCTGCACAGCATATGTTTCAAGGGACCTGACATATATGGCATACTGTTCTTTATATTCTTAATATGTTTGCTCCCCTTCTTGGCGCTATGTGTTTTAACCAAGGTCACCTCTCCGAGAAAGGTTGTTTCCCCAGGTAGGGATTTTTCCCTGAAGTTAGGGAGGGAATAAAACCCCTTAACTAAGTGCCAGGAGGGTAGTTAATCACTTTAACTAAGAACAATCACGCTTAAGCTACATAATCTTTACTCCCTGGAATGGAGATAAGAAACACCCTAACCTTTGGAATAGAAATTGATAGGATTAAAATCAACTGGTATAAATACAGATGTAACAAGACAACAGAAGACAGAACCTGAAGATCCTAGATAGAACCTGGCAACAGAACCTAGAGACAGAACATGGCTACAGAGCCGGGCTGGAGAACCTAGCAAGAGAACCTGGATAGAACCTGGCTGGAGAACCTGGCGATAGAACCTGGCTGGAGAACCTGGCTGGAGAACCTAGGGAGAGAACATGGCTACAGAACTTGGCTGAAGAACCTAGAGACAGAACCTGGCTGGAGAATCCTGACCAGAACTTGGCTGGAGATCGTGGCTAGAGATCCTGGCTAGGCTGATGATCAACTGAACGCTGTCTCCGTGTCATTCCTTCTTCGCCGACTCCGTCCACACCTTTGGGGACCCCTGGGCCCGCTGGGGTTGGACCCCAGCAGAAAGCATTTGGAGTAATGTCAGTGAAAATGGCAGCATGAAGAGGTCTGAAAATTCTCTTCTTCAGAAACAAAAAAGGCTAAACCAACTTTTCAGAAGTCTGGAAATTAGTCAAAGCTTTACAACAATCTGGGGAGTATTTACTTAAGACAGCAACACAATCTCAGTAATAGTAGTGAGCTCGGTGGTGAATATAATATAACAAGTTTTGAGGACACAAAATGCTAATTGTCAGGGCCTCATTTTCGAACTCTAAAAATTAAATGGTTTGCAATAGAAAATACAATCTGTAACAGAAACAGTCTATAACCAATGATTCTATTTCTAATAGAAAGAATTACAATACTCATGGCTTTCCAGATAGAAAGATAACTGTTGTCTACACATATTACTAATGACACATTGATGGGGAAAATAAGACATTTTGGGGCGGCTAGCAATCAGAATCTGTGCCAGTAACCTAATGTACATTCTTGATAGCCTATAATTAAGTCATTGCCCCTTTCTCCACAATCTGGTCTTGCAAGATTGGTTTACCTAAGTACTACTCCCATTTTACAGAGGATTATCAGCACTGGCACCAGGCCAGGCCTTTAGGTGTGGTCTAACGACCCCCATCCCAACACATGGGGCTTTTTGCAAAGCCCACAAAAGGTCCAGAAGTCCCATCCCATATTTGGTAGACAAAGAAACCAAAAGGTATAAAGGGAAAGCTTCCTCCATATTGGTTGGCTCAGGATTTGGAGAGAAAAAGTCTCCCCTGAGTCACTCTATGGTACATGTGAAACATCTGAAAATAAATGGGCTTTTCTTGTGTCTCCAAGTACTCCTGTGTGTTCTTCGGTCGCCTGGTAAATTCTGTAACAACATCATATAGGCAACTACCTTATCTATCAATTTTAAACTAATTTTCTAATTCAGTAACAAAAATTCAGTTAAAGATATTGAATTGTTAAAATTGTTTTCATAAATTAAAATTCCTAATAAATTTGCTTAATTCTGTATATACAATTTTATCTCAAGAGGAAGGAATTAAATCAAAATGTTGTAATATACTATGAACACTCTTAGATATTTAATACTTCCTGCCTTAACCAATAACAAGACATGAGAAAAGCTTATAGAAAGAAATTCCCAACTATACTAAATTCCTGTAGTGTAATATGTATCTTTTTATTGTGGCAATAGAAATTAATTTTGGCAATTGCCACCGTGAAAAGTAAGTTAACCACCAAAACAAATATCTCTGTTATCTTTCCCCTTCCTCTTCTATCCTTCATTATTTTAGGAAGGAACCCAAGTCAAGACTGAATAGTCAAAGGGAGTGAATGAGACTGCTATGTCTTCGCAAATATTTCAGCTAATTTATATTTATTTAAGAATCAGTGTACAAACTTATTTGGTTTCAAACTTTAAAACCATTTTAGCAATCCCTGTATAGTTAATATGAAAATTTTAAAGTTCATTGCTAAATCACAAAGAAAATGAATCTCCGTATAAGTAAATAGGAAAGCATCTAATCTTACAAAATAAGAAAATAAATGAATCACTTAAGGTCATCTTAGTTCTTAAGCAAACCATCTGCAGTATAAACCATCAATCACCTTATATGCATATAAATGTTAATGTAAAAAAACCATTGAAACCTGTAAATAATTTTTGTGAGTTTATTTGAGCCAAACTGTCGACATATGCCGGGAAGCAGAACCTCAACGAATTGAGATAATGCTCTGGAGAATGGGGAGTTCATACCTTGTTTTTATAAATTTACCATCAAAAGGAAAATACGTAAGTGGGTTACATGAAATTCATTGGTGAAGGATTAAAGAGGTAGGATAAAGCAAAGCGGGGAAACCTTTGGAATAGGATAAAAAGTGAAATGCTGGACATATGCTTCTTTTACATAGATGGATACAGGATAGTTTCACATAATTAATAGCTGACAATTAACTTGATAACAATAACAATGAGGGAATGTCCTGGTGCCATTTGTTGTGCCAGAAAAAAAGGGAAGTTTCAAGTTACCCAGACATTTCACAGATATGTTATCTTTGAGGCAAAAAGACAAATGGGCTCAGTAAAGATCTAAGTTGATCTTTGTCATGGAAAATACTGGCCTAGGACATGACTACCCACTATAACCTGTTTGTAGTTAAACATTTAATTTTCAGACCATCTTTTGTGGTTATTTTAGGTCTCTGAGTTTACAAGATTGCCATGCAGGCCTCCCCTGAGCTTGTCAGGTTAGCATGTGGCCCCTTTAGTCCACATAAACTATATAGTAAACAACACACACACACACACACACACACACACACACGGAAAATTGAACATAATTTAGGTCCATCTAAAAGTTATATTTTTATACTTTTCTCACTTAATGGTTGTTTTAAAACCTATGTATGGTGAAGATAACCCCAAAACATGGTTATTCTAGCATAGGCACAATTTGGACCATTGGGTCCAGAAAATTCTTATTTTTTGGAAAAAAAATACCAGCCCCATTCAGAAGAAAAGAAATCACATAGAGAACAATAAAAGCAAAGAAGCTCATTAATAAAACAGCCATATTTATTTAAATAAATATATCTGCATGCAACAAATAATATTTTAGCCTTTAGAAGGACCTACCTAAAGTTGCCAGATAAAACACAGTATTCCCAGTAAAATGTGAATTTCAGGCAAAAAAAAAAAAAAAGAAAAAAGAAAAAAAATAGTGCCACGCAATGTTTGAGAGATATACTGAAAAATTATTTGTTGTTTTGTTACAGAATTTACCAGGCAACCGAAGAACACACAGGAGTACTTGGAGACACAGGAAAAACCCATTTATTTTCAGATGTTTCGCATGTACCAGTACAGTGATTCAGGGGAGACTGTTACTCTTCAAATCCTGAGCCAACCAATTCGGAGGAAGCTTTCCTTTTATACCTTTTGGTTTTTTTGGCCCCCAAATACGGGATGGGACTTCTGGACCTTTTGGGGGCTTTGCAAAAAGCCCCATGTGTTGGGATGGGGGTCGTTAAGCCATACCTAAAGGCCTGACCTGGTGCCAGCACTGATAACCCCCTCTGGAGGTTGTGTATTGTTCGTGGTTTATGGCCTCTCTAAAATGGGAGTAGTACTTAGGTAAACAGGTCTTGCAAGACCAGATAATTAAAGAAGGGGCAGTGACTAGACTATAGGACAGCAAGAATGTGCATTAGGTTACTGGCAGAGATTCAGATTGCTAGTCCCCCCAAAATGTCTCATTTTCCCCATCAGTTTATTCTGAAATTGAAACTTAACTGGTCTTCCGGTATTTCTATTTGACAAATCCAATAACCCCAAAGATGTAAATTGCTGAATCACTGTACTCTCATTTCTACTTGCTAAAGTATTTGCCCATAATAGAAAGGAGTGCTGATATCCTTCCCAATTACAACAGGTTTCATCTATGAGAACTTACTCATGGGAGAAGTATA
>NW_005876350.1:0-10140 GCF_000147115.1 Myotis lucifugus | reverse complement strand
ATATTAGAATTAAATGTTACTAATAAAACAAATGAGAGCAAATGTCAACAAAATGACTCAAAAATTACTTCTGTATTTCTCATAGCACTGAAAAATGGTTAATATCTTTAAAAACCAAGCCACACAAGGAAATGAAAAAAAAGGCAAAAATATGAGAGAATAAGTGATAAATATACTTTTAAAAGAGTTTATAGCATGGAAGAGGAAAGAATGTAGAAAAATGAATTAGATGTAAACTAAATTAAATGACATGTATGAAAATACTTTGTGATTTCTGAGAATTTTGTAATGGTGTTTTATGATGAGGACTGGGAATAAGAGTAGGGAATAGTGTAAAAAAAAAGAATATAAGATAAAAATTTTAAGATATTTATTGAACTGATAATAATAATGTGCTATCACCTGAGGTATGCAATTATTTTGGGTAAATCACCTGTCCCTGACCGCCCAAAAAAAAAAAAAAAAAAAAAAAAAAAAAAAAAAAAAAAACCAAAGAAAGGAAAAGAAGGGTGGCGCTGTCCCCCGCTTGCGCGCCCAGGCCCGCGCCATGCGCCCCGGGGGCGTCCCGCAGCTTCGCGCTGGAGCTGGAGCGGGGAGGTGCGTACCGTGGCGGGGAGCTGCTGTGCGGCCGGGTGCTGCTGGAGGCGGCGGCGCCGCTGCGGGTGCGAGCGCTCGAGGTGGCCGCTCGCGGCGGGGCGACCACGCACTGGCTCCAGGGCCGAAGCGTGGGCATCAACGCGGTTTCCAGCGACTTCACGGCCGTCGAGACATACCTGCGGCGGCGGCAGCTGCTGCTCCGAGGTGAGCGGCTCACCCTCCCGCTCCATAGCCAGGATCCCCTCAGCACCCTCTCCCCAGTGTCTCCACTCTCCCACTGGGACATTCACTCACCGACCCCTTCCAAAACCCTCTTTACTGCCCTCCCTCCTACCCCCCCCCCCCCCCAGTATCTGGGCACCCACCTTCCAGAGCACAGACGCCCTCGATTTAGAGGCTGTGGTGTGTGGTGGGGGCCTCTGTCTGGTGGGGGCCTATACCTGGGTGGGGCAAGGAGATCCTTCTCTCTGCACCCCAGGACCCCCTGTTAGCCCCAAGCCTGGGATCCCTGATTCCAACGAAAGCCACTGTGTGGCTCAGCCAGTGCCCCCTCCCAAAGTTTAGCGCTCAGTGTTTGCTGGGGCGAGTTCTTCCCTGGGTTGGCGTTCTGGTGGCTTTGCAGGTGAGGGGAAGGAGACTTGGGGTGAGGTCAGATTAGGCTGGGAGTCTCACCCTGGCAAACCTCAGCCTCCCACTCTCAGGCCCAATGGCTGGCCAGGAGCAGAACAGGGGCCACAGAAAGGGCTTTGGGGTGCATGGGCCTCTTTGGGTGACCTTTCCATCCCTCCCTATACCCATCTGTAAAATATGCCAGGCAGGAGGCAGCTCAGACCTGGCCTTGCGGCCCGGTCCAACAGCCCCCAGGTTTGGGGCACTCGGGCCTGACCGGCTGTGGAAACCGAGGCTAGCAGGCATGGGGTGTGGCCGGAAGGGGCCCCAGAGGAACTTCCTTTCTCCTGCAGCTCAAGCCAAATTGGGGCTGCTCTCACCCTACAGTCCCCCTGGTCCCACTCACGGGTGGCTTCTTCACTCACTGGAGAGGTGAAGCTTTCCTCATCTGCTGTCTGACCCTGCCCATCTCTGGGTCGGTGGGTGAATGTCCCACCCATAAAATGGAGCAGCAGCTGCCACTTGCTCACTATGAGCCTTCCTGTCCTGCCAGAGTCACCTCATCCTCCACCTCTTCCTGGCTTATGGTCTCCTGTCCTCTCCTGGCTCCACTTGGCGGTGACAGAAGGTTCCAACCCCTTCTTTCAGCCCCAGCGCCTCCTCCTCTAAGCAGACCTCAGACTGATCACTGAGGGGACAGCCTCTGCCCCACCCTTTGGGCCTGCTCTCACCACTATCGCGGGCTGACCCCGTCTGGTTATGGCCGTCTCCCACTGCGGGTGCGGAGGCCTTTGGGGTGCGGAGGCCTTTAGGGGGGCGTCCCAGCTTGGCCTGAGCCAGACTCAAAGGGATGGCCGAGGTAGGCATGGCTTCGGGCGGCAGTGCATCTCGCTGCCAGGAGAGGGCGCAGGTCCCCCGTAGATCGCGAGGAGGCAACTCTCGGCTTAAAAACTCCTACGTATGATTCTTCTCTCGGGAAACTGAGGCCCAGAGAAGCGTCATCCCCGCCCCGAGGTAACCTCGCAGCCCTGGACCCGGGGGTGCCTGGAGCTTCCCCTGCGCTCGGCTCTGTCTGTGAGGGGACCAGGGCTGGAGGTGCCCAAAGCGGGCATTAGGGCTAGGCCTAAAAGTTTAGAAGGCATTTGCCCGGGGCTGGAACTGGGAAAAGAAATGTCGGCTGAGGCTTAAGTGCTTTGGCGCAACCGAGTGGCGGCGCGTTGGTGACCCGGGAACAAGGCTCTGGGAAGGGTCCAGGAGGGGCAACACTGGTTCATGCACAGCCCTCTGAGAGGGGGGCTTATTTTCTCCCGGCACCGCGCACGTGGGAACGCGGGCTCCAAGAGGTTGTCACCGGTCCGGGGTCACCCAGCTGAGCGGGGTTTGAATCAGAAGAGGGGGGCAGCAGGTACGGGGGTGGGTAGGGAGGGAGGCCCCACCGACTTCCTCATCCCTCCCCATTGCACAGAGCGGGAAACTGAGGCCCGGGTGACCTAGGCTCTCAGCGCCCCGATCGGCGCCAGGCCATTGCACACCCCTCCAGCTCTGGCTGGACATGTCCCGGTCATAGCTACAAATAGTGGCGGGTTGATGATTAAGCCAAAGGACCGAATGGTCTTTCGGAGTGACCTGAGGCCCAGGCCCCGCTTCCTGGCCTCAGTTTCCCCTCTTTACCCCCGGGATCCGCGAGAGGCCGAATCTGGTGTCCAGTGCTTCAGTTTCACCCCGGGGTCCACGAGGGTGGAGGGCTTCCCGACTGGGAGCCTGGGCGTTTGTTATTTTGCTCCACGCCTGGGCGGAGCCACGCCCCTCGCCGCGCCATTGGCGGATTCCATTCCGGGGCGGGGCAGGAGTCTTGTCCCCGCCCCCCCCTTGCCATATAAGAGCGGCGCCAGCGGCGGCGGCGAGGAACCTCTGCCTGGCTCAGTAAAGTGCTCCCGCGCGAGCCGGGTGGGGGTCGCGTCCTGAAGCTGTGGCCTCGGCACCTCGCTCCGCCGCGTCAGGGATTCGAGGCCAGGGTCCCCGTGCCTGCCTAGGGTTTGCATCCCCGGCGCGATGCTGTTCGACAAGGTGAAGGCATTCGTGGTGCAGCTGGACGACGCGAGCGCGGGCGCCGATCCCGTGTTCTGCGGCGGCCAGGCCGTAGCCGGCCGGGTGCTGCTGGAGCTGGCGGGCCCGGGGCGCGTGGGCGCCCTGAGGCTGCGCGCGCGGGGCCGCGCCCGCGTACACTGGAGCGAGTCACGCAGCTCCGGCTCCAGCACCGCGTACACGCAGAGTTACAGCGAGCGCGTGGAGGTCCTGAGCCACCGTGCCACGCTTCTCGGGCCAGGTACAATTAGGGACCCCCGCGTGGCGCAAGTGCTCGCGCCCTGCGAACCCCTCAGCCCCTGAGCCACCCCCTCTTGCTCCTACCTGCAGATACTGGAGAGACAACCACGCTGCCTGCGGGGCGCCACGAGTTCCCATTCAGCTTCCGGCTGCCTCCGTAAGTCATCTGGGTGCTGGATTGGGGGGGAGTACCCCTCAGGTTTGGGGCTCCACTGCTTCGTATCTGGGGATCTATGAGCCCCAAGACTGTCTCCGCTGGGAGGCCCTCAGGAGTGTCTCTGTGTCTCTCAAGCCTAAGTCCTTGGGAATCTGCAACCTGCTGGTCTCTGGATGGCCTCCCCCTGAAGCCCCTTCCTTCCACCCCAGGACACTGGTGACGTCCTTCGAGGGCAAGCACGGCAGTGTCCGTTACTGCATCAAGGCCACCCTGCACCGGCCCTGGGTTCCGGCCCGCCGGGCAAAGAAGGTGTTTACTGTGATCGAGCCTGTGGACATCAACACCCCTACCCTGCTGGTGTGTGGCTGGCCGCCCCTGGGGAGGTGGGATGGTAGCCCAGGGCCCTGGCTGCCCGGTGACTCCAGCTGGCTCCTCGCCCCCTTCACAAACTGTCACAAAGTTCGGGTCACAGTTGGGTCCGGGCTGGGAGGGAGACGGGCAAGGGAGTGTCTTGTTGAGTCAGTGCAGCCTGGTGCAAATGCCAGCTGCACCGATTTGCCTTGTGGCTCAGAGCGATTGTCTCACCCTCTCTGTGAAATAGGGCACAGCCAGGGCACAAACTAATAATGGCTTGCTGAGCACTAATTGCATACTCGCTTGCTCGTTTCAATTTTAGCGTCATGAGCTGGGTCATGTTCCTAGATCCATTTCACAGATATTTCCTAGATTGTGGAAAAGAGACCAGGAAACTGGGCCCGAACTCAGGTCTTCCCTCCGCTGGGGATAGTGTGGAAGCCCCACACGGTGACCCATTTATGTCTTTTTCCTCCACCCCGTCAGGCCCCTCAAGCAGGAGCCCGGGAGAAGGTCGCCCGATCCTGGTACAGTAACCGCGGCCTGGTCTCCCTCTCGGCCAAGATCGACCGCAAGGGCTACACACCAGGTAGCCGGCGGCGGCAGCCCGATTGGGAGGAGGGCCAGTGTCGGGGCTGCAGGTGGGGACACGGAGGCCCTGCCGCTTCCCATTACAGGTGAGGTGATCCCTGTGTTCGCTGAGATTGACAACAGCTCCACGCGCCCGGTGCTGCCGCGAGCAGTTGTGGTCCAGACACAGACCTTCATGGCGCGAGGCGCCCGCAAGCAGAAGCACGCGGTGGTGGCCAGTCTCTCGGGCGAGCCCGTGGGCCCAGGGCGGCGGGCGCTGTGGCAGGGCCGGGCGCTTCGGATCCCCCCGGTGGGCCCCTCCATCCTGCACTGCCGGGTGCTGCATGTGGACTACGCCCTCAAGGTGAGTATCATAGGAGGCGGCGGGGGGGGGGGGGGGTGCATCTGCTCTGTCCCCCGGTAGGGCCCCCCAAGGCTGGAGCTGGGGCCCCTTGAGTCCAGGCAGGGCCTCCTTCTGTGGACGGCAGCTGTGAGAGGCTGCCTGGGCACCCTCCATTGCGGCTCCTTCCCCCAGGTCTGCGTGGACATTCCGGGCACATCGAAGCTGCTCCTGGAGCTGCCGCTGGTCATCGGCACTGTCCCCCTGCACCCTTTTGGCAGCCGCTCGTCCAGCGTGGGCAGTCATGCCAGCTTCCTGCTAGACTGGGGGCTGGGGGCCCTGCCAGAGCAGCCTGAGGGTGAGTGCCCATCCTGGTGTCCCCAGGGAGGGGTAGAGGTGCCAGGCCAACATGCCCTCCCCAACGTGAATGCCCCATCTGAATAGCACACAGTAATGATCCCATTGACAACCACGGACGCCCCACGAATCCCTGGTTGAGGACACACAGCCCAGCAGCTCAGAACTGGCACAAGCAGGCTCCTAGCCGCTGTCCCCAATTCCAGGGCTCCCCGCCCACCACCACCCTCACCCCTCGGCTCTCATTTCCAGCCCCGCCAGAGTACTCAGAGGTGGTGGCAGGTGACGCGGCAGCCGGGGGCCAGAGCCCCTTGCCTCTACCTCAGGACTCCGACATGAGCCTCGAAGGCCCCTTCTTCGCCTACATCCAGGAGTTCCGCTACCGCCCGCCACCCCTGTACTCCGAGGTGAGCTGGGGGATCCATGGAGCCCCCACGCCTTTCCGGGCCCTGGGAGCCGAGAGGGAGGTGGGAGACACAGGGCCTGAACCAGCCTTGAGCCCAGTCTGCTGTAGGGGCTGGAGACGATCAGGGCAGGGCGGGGTGTTTCTCTGGTGCCCCCTGAGGCTTGATGGGTTTGTTTTCCTCAGGAGGATCCAAACCCCCCCTCTGAAGCCATGAGGCCACGCAGCATGACCTGCTGAGTGGGAGTGGACACCTCCAGGGATGAGGTTGCACATGTGCTTCCAGCCCCCGTGGACATGGGGAGTGGCTGGCCCAGGAGAGACCCGCCTGACTGTGGTTGAAGTTTGGGAAATCAAGTCTTGGAACAGGGCACGGCTGTTCACACAGGACAGAGGAAGAGCCAGTCTGGCATCTGACTGAGCTGGTCCTTGTAAGGCATCAAATGGCTGGTGCAGGATCCGAGTGACTGTTCAAGCTGTCTGTGCTGGCCTGTGGACAGGGCTGGGTTCCCCAGGAGCCTCCAGTCTGGGAGAGACACAGCCGGGCACAGATACTTCCAGTCTAGTGGGACCAGAGGAAGGCCTGAGAGAGTCCAGGGAGAAATCAGGGAAGGCTTCCTGGAGGAAAGGGCATTTAAGCCGAAGCTTTGGCATACGAATAAGCTCAGGAGACAGGCAAGCAAGAGAGAGGAGAAGTCAGACAAGGTCAAAGCCGAGTGAAGTTTGGAGACTGCCCCCTTCATCTTAGTAACAGGGCTCAGAGGGCAAGTGCTTCCGTTGAGGTCACGCTGCAAGGTCCAGCAGTCGCGAGGGCCCAGGAATGAGTCATTCAGGGAAGCAGGTCCTGGGAGCTGTGTGGGACCTGTGGGTGGCAGGGGCAGCGGCTCCGGCCTTTGAAGGCTCTGAAAGCTGGAGATTCTACCGCAGGCTGAGACCGCCCGAGGGCTTCTCCAGGCACGCAGACACGGAGCTGTGTGGCCGGGAAACCCAGGTTCTGAGCGGGACAGACAAGATGTGCTACATAACTTGCAAATGAAAGCGTGGGGGCCTTGTTCAAGGAGGATTAAGAATTTCAAGATAATGACAGCAGAGCATTCAATCAGGCCCTGGGACAGAGGTCAGCCTGGGGTGACACAGCAGGGCCAGTGTGCTTCTGGAGACCCCTGTGTCCAGAGGGACAAAGCAGGAGGGAGTGGCTAAATAAGCCCCCAACTGCAGAGTCCTGGCCCCGGCTAGGGCAGAGTCCCGGCCTGGGTCTCAGCATTCCTAAGCCTTAAATTGTTCTCTTTTGTACAATTATTTTTTTAAATAAAAGTGTTGGAAGGAAGAGACGAGGCTTGTTGGTTTCTCTTCCCCCAGCTGCTGAGGAAGCTGGGGTAGCCTTGACTACCGTCCTGATCGGGTTCCAGGCCAAAGAGGGTTGAGGGGCCCATTGTCCAGAAGGGGAAACTGAGGCCCGGGGACACACAGGGAGGCTGAGCTCAGGTTGGAGCCAGACCCCCTCAGCCCTCACCTCTCCCCTGGTGCGGTCACAGGTGCTAGTAATGTGAACGGTGAAGGACAGGAAGCTTCTGTTCTCAGCAAATGGAGAGGAAGAGGCTGGGCTGGATGGGGTTCTGGGCTGGAGGAGGTCCTATCTGAGTCTGGGCTTTTTTCTTTCTTCTTTTTTTGAGATACAATTCTCATCAAAAAATGAACCATTTTAAGTATATTTTTATTGATTTCAGAGAGGAAGGGAGAAGGAGAGAGAGAGAAACATCAATGAGGAGAGAGAATCATTGATCAGCTGCCTCCTGCATACCAACTGGGGATTGAGCCCGCAACCCAGGCATGTGCCCTGGACTGGAATCGAATCTGGGACCCTTCACTCCACTGAGCCAAACCAGGACATAAAATGAACCATTTTAGAGTAAACAATTCTTTAGTGTTTAGCATATTCACAATATTGTGCAACCATCACCTCTATCTAGTTCTAGAACATTTCATCACCCCAGGTTGAGACCCCATCCCCTCTCCTACCCCCTGGCAACCACTAATCTGCTTTCTGTCTATATGTTGCCTGTTCAGGACATTTTATATCAATGGGATCACACACTGTGTGGCCTCTCTGTCTGGCCTCTCACTCAGCATGTTTTTGAGGTTCACCCACATTGTCGCGTGCCATTGCTTCACTCCTCATGGCTGAGCAATACTCCTCTGTGTGTTCATCCATTCACCAGCTGATGGACATCTGAGTCATTTCCACGATTGGCGCTTGTGACGGGCTTATGTGGACCAATGTGCACAGGGTTTGTTTGAACACTCACAAGGCGTTAGAAGGCAGCCCGCGTGGTGGGAGGTGGTCATTCTCCTGGGGTTGCCGGTGGGGAAAGTGAGTCCAAGGGAGTGAGGTGACTTGCCCAGGGTCCCCCAGTAGGGACTGAGGGAACCACCTCTCAAAACAGGCCCTGGAACTTAGGAGGCCACACCCCACTTGCTCCTCCCGCAGAGCCAGCAGCTCAGGCTCTGCCTCAGATTCTGAGGTCCTGCCCCTTGGGGCAAGGCCCAATTAAAACCCTGGTCTGATCCTAGACTGTCCACCAGCCAGCCTAAGGGCCTAAGGCCGTGAAAGTTAACTGGCCACTCGGGATGGTCATTGGTGGGGCTGAGGGGCAGGGATGGGTATGTGGGGGGTGGGGGGGGTGAACCTAGGGACAACACTGGGAGATCTGGGTTGGACTTTTGCTGTGACCATGGTCAGGGCACTTGCTTCTGAGCCTCAGTTTCTCCATCTGAGGCTCTGGGACACCTCCCCTCCCAGCCCCCATCACCTCCTTCCTTGACCTGATTTGGGCCCTGATTTCCAGCTGCTCCTGCTCCCGGGGTCCACCCAGCAGCGTCTGCTCTGGGCAGCGGGCCTGGCACCCAGCTCGGAGGGCGCCAGACCTGAATGTCCTGAGACTGGGATCGGGGGAGATCTTTCCACAGCAGAGGCGCCCAGACCCCGGAGTGGCAGCCTCTAGAGCAGTGGTTCTCAACCTTCCTAATGCCTCAACCCTTTAATACAGTTCCTCATGTTGTGGTGACCCCCAATTTCATTGTTACAAATATAAACATAATTAAAGCATAGTGATTAATCACAAAAACAATATGTAATTATATATGTGTTTTCCGATGGTCTTAGGTGACCCCTGTGAAAGGGTCGTTCGACCCCCCAAGGGGTTGCGACCCACAGGTTGAGAACCGCTGCTCTAGAGGCTGAGTTCCCCGTTGCCCAGGAAGTGCATGACGCAAGATCCCAGTTCCCAAACTGAGACGAGTCCCAGGTGTTTATTGCAACAGCAGATGTGGGTGCAGTTCTAAAAAAGGTTCTCCCAGCAGGCTCGGGAGGGCAAGCCACCCGTGTCCCCGGGAGTCCTGCATCTGCAGCTATGGGGAACCTGATCCTTAGAGGAGATGGATTTTCTGTTTCAGATCATTGATAACCAGGGTGCAGCTGGCTCAGGCAGTCCAGAATCCAGGGAACTCCCTGAACACAGGGAGCGGCCCTTAGGGCCTAGAGGAGAGTGGCCAAATCTTCTCCTAAAATATAATCCCACCTCTCCCCAGGCTCCTAAGACCTCCCACCTCTCTCCTCCCAGCTCCTTTTCCATCCCTGGCTGCTACTCCAACACCCGAAGCTGGTTCCCACCCCAGGGCCTTTGCACAGGTTCCTTCTGCTGCAGGCTCTTCCCTATGGCTGGCTCCTCTCTATGCCCAGCCTCATCTTTTCAGGGACATGCCAACCTCTTGGCTGATGTGGCCACACAGCCCCCCGTCATTCCCTGCCCCTGTTGCCTTCATAGCCCTCATCACTCTCTGAAATTCCTATTTAGATATTCACTTATTGGTCTGAACCTCGGAGGGCAGGGCTGGGTTGGATCTGTGTCCCTGGCTGCAGGACAGGCAGGCCTTGCTGACTGAGTGCCTGGTGGGGACTCCTTCCCTGCTCTGGTGTAAACAGAGTTTCTGGTGGAGGTGGGGGTGTCACGGCCTCGCACTGGGTCCCAGGACCCCCGACTCAGACCTGGCCCCCGTTCAGAGTCTGTCTTTGGCCCTCACTGCTGTCTCAGTCTCTCTCACTATCTCTGGCTCTGTCTCTTGCTCACTGTCTCTCTCAGTCTCTGACTCTTTCACTCTCTGTCTCTCTTGTCTCTGTGTCCCCCTACCTCTGTCCCTCACCATCTCTGTCTCTCTCACTGTCTCTCTGTCTCTAGCTCGCCATCTCTCTCACGGTCACCATTGCTCTGTCTCTGTCGGTCTCTGACCCTTTCGCCATCTCTGTCCCCCCCTGTGGCCGGGCCAGGCCTAGGGCCCGGGGTGAGAGGCAGGCAGAGCTTCCACGGCTTGTTTTCCACCCTCGCTGCGCAGGGGGCCCCAGCAGGGCTGCTGTTCAGGAATCCTCCCGCC
>NW_005876349.1:0-10141 GCF_000147115.1 Myotis lucifugus | reverse complement strand
AGTCTTCTGTTATTTTGAGACACATTTTGGTCTTCTCGGTTGAGGTTCAGAAAGCCACCCTGGACGGTGTACCTCCTTTCATGGCGCAAATTACAGCCATTCAGGTCTTTCTGGGAGCTGCTCACCAAGCCAAGTGAGCGGACAGGCCCCCCGGGGGGGGTGGGGGGGGAAGGGCGCAGCGCGGGCCATGGCCTGGAGTGGAGAGGAAGCATGACCTTTTCGGGGACCCACATGTAGGTCCTGAGGCGGGGCCACCGCATGGTGACAAGAGCCAAGCCTGCAGAGGCTGCGCATCCTAAACGTGGAAGTTGTCAGTGGGGTGTGACCCCCAGCCGGGGCAGGGTCGAGAGCGGGAATGATGGAGCAGCCAGGTTGCTCTGGCTGCTGTGTGGGCGGGGCCAGAGAGTCGAGTTTTTCTTCAGGGGTGGGGTTGCTGCTCTTGAGGCCCTAAAGTGTTGCCCCTAAACCTCCAATGGACCTCAGCCCCCAGCGGAGCCCTCCCTGCCAGAGCAGCGAGTAATTCTGTCTCCCCCTTGCAGGCCAGTGTGACTTCGGCCCCAACTGCAGATTTTCCCACATGTCTGAGCGAGACCTGCAGGAGCTGAGTATCCAGGTGGAGGGTGCGTTTTGGTTGGGCCCAGGGACGGAATGGGAACGGCCCGCTCGGGGGGGGGGACTGCTGGGGGGAGAGTGTAAGAGCTGAGAGAGCTGAGGCTGGGGGAGCTACCTGTCCCCCCTCACTTCCCCATCTCTTATGGTCACCGTGTGGGGTAGTCTGAGGGCTGCTGGGGCGATGGGGTGGGTGTCAGAAACTGACACCTAGTGGAGACAGCGATGAGAGGGGGGGGGCCGGGAGCAGAGGCGCGCCCCCACTGCTTCTGCTACACCCCTGGTGCCCTTGGCGCACGGCTTAATCTCAGAGGCAGTGTCTTGGCCACTTTCGAGATGGAGGGAGCCGACGCACGCGCAGTGCTGGCCAGGCCTGGCCCAGAGGAAGCGCTGGTCCACAGGGTGGCATTTTCCTCCGGCCCCAGGCTCATCCCAAACCGCCCCAAGACTCTGACCCATCTCACCCCCAGCTTGTTTGAACTCCACCCGTTGCTCGGTCTTCACTCTGAGCAAAGGCGTTTATAGGACATTTTATGAGAAGAGCAGTCAGGCACCTGCCGAGCCGAGACCCACCCGCTCTGCCCTGCGCTGCGCCCCACGGCCACCCACACCCGGGGTTGGACTCCTCCTGAGGCCCAGGCTCCCTGCAGGCGTTACCCTGTGTCCAGCTCCAGCAGGCTTGGGGGGCAGGCAATGCTCTATCTCCATTCGATGGGGAAGCAGAGTGAGCCCTCCCCGAGGGCTCCCCGCCCTGGACCACCATGCCTCAGAGCCCATTATCTCTGTGGAGTGGCTTCATGGGACAGTGGCCTGGCCTGGGCCAAGGACGCCTGGCTGGGAGTCTAGGGGATGAGGCCTTCCCTGGCTGGGCCTGGGAGGGGGCGGCGCGGTGGGGACAGGCCCGCAGCTGCTCCTGGCTCCCTGCCTGTGCTCTCTCAGGAAGGGTCCGGCTGTTGTGGGAGGCTGGGGTCCAGGTGGGGGTGAACCTGCCCCTCACTCGCCTCTGTCTCCCCATTCCCACAGAGGAGCGGCGGGCCAGGGAGTGGCCTCTGGACATCGCTGACCTCCCCGAGGGCCATCTGGAGGACTGGCTGGAGGAGAGAGCCAAGCGGCTGAGCTCGGCCCCAAGCAGCAGGTACAGGCCCCCTGCATGCCCTCCTCCCGTGCCCTCCGGGGGCAAGACCCCAGCCAGCCCGCCCTGGCCTGGAGCTGAGCAATCTCCATGAAGTGCCCAGGCCTCGGCACCGGACAGGGACTCCTGCTCCCCCGGCAGAGCTCCCCAAGGGCTCCCCGCCCTGGACCTCCATGCCTCAGACCCAGTTACCTCTGCGGAGTGGCTTCATGGGCCTAGGACGCCTGGCTGGGCAGTCTAGGGGATGAGGCCTTCCCTCGGCACGGCCAGAGGGGGTAGGTCAGGCTCCTTGCCTTCTCTGTGTTCCCATCTAGAGAGTTCGTTAGGCTATTTTACAATTGACTTTCATTGTTTTTCACCTTTGTTATACATCTGCGCCAAGTTTTTGTCCCTCCCACCTTGAAAAGATACAGCACAGAAATGACGCAAATGTTGGGGCCATCCCTTCCTCCTGGTCCAGGGATTTATGTTCTGCACCTCAGGCTTCTTCAGCCGGTTGGAGGCCCCCCCAGAGAGCTCTGGGTGCCCAGCGTGGTGCTCACAGAGCCGTGCTCCCTCCCCTGCTGCTCACCTCCCTGCTGTTTCTGGAATAGAACCTGCAACTGGGGACCCCTAGACTCTAGAGGATGTGAACCTCTCCCCCAGCCCCTTCCTGGGGACCTGCTTTCCCGGCAACCACTTATTCTCTGTGTCCACCTGCCGTCCACCTGCCTCCTGCGGGCTCGGAGCCAAAATGGATTACTCTCTGGGCAGCACAGGTCTGTCCAGCCTTGAGGAACAAGGGCCGTTAGGAGGGAGAGGAACATTTGTTCTTGTCTGTGCCCTTGCTGCCCTCGCCTGCAGGCTGCTCTTGTGAAAAATGACACCTGAATCCTGGGCCCAGAGCGTTGGGCTCTGCCCCCCAGGGAGGCGGGAGGTGGGCTGGAGCCGGCCCCCTCCCTTGTCGGCGGCCTTGCTCTGTTCCCCACGTCTCCTCCCCTCGAGGCAGCCCTGGGAGCAGTCTCTCTGTGACCTTCAAACACCAGTGCTCCTCGTCTCCGGCCCCTCCTGGCCTCCTGCCTCCCCTCTGCTCCTCCAGCTTGTCCACACAACAGCCCAGAAGCTTCTAAACCACACACTGGCCGGGCCTTGCTTAAACCCTCCTGGGCTCCCTCCACCTCAGGTGGAACTTCCCTGCCCCCTCCCCGGCCCCTGGGGGCCGCCTTCTCACCTCTGCCATCTGGCCTCCATGTCAGCACCACTGGACGCTGGGCAGCGCCTTCGCTGTGGTGGGTGTTTCTGCCTTAGGGGCACCTGCGCCTGCTGTTTTCCTCGGCCTGTAGCTGCTCCCACCCCGCCACCCTGCAGAGTCGGAGGGACGCATCCTCAGGCTCAGCTAAGACCTCCCCTCTTCCAGCCCCAGGCCTCCCCTCATGGCCCTGAGCTTGGGCCTGGCGCTGGATGACATGTGGACAAATGAGAGCATTCGGGGAGCAGGGTCCCCGGCCTGGACTGTTTCCTGTGTTAGTGCTGTGGGCCACTTGTGGGCACTGGTCTGGTGACCCCTCTTCCTCTCTGGGTGTCTGTTTCCTCCCCTGGGGCCACCCAGACTCAAGGGCCCTTTCCCCGCTGAGCAGAGCCTCCAGGGGAGCCTGTCCTGTAAAAGGGGGAATGGAGGCTGGGGGGCGGGGGACGGGCAGCCTGGGGCGTTGTGCCTGGTTCCTGACCCTGAGGGACCTGCCCAGAGCAGCGGTGGGGAGGGAGGGGCTGGCCTCAGCCAAGCGGACTAATCCCCCGCGAGGCCGGTGCTGGTCCCTGCCCTGTTGTTGGCTCTTCAGATTGTGCCTTTATCCCCTCTAATCTCCCCCTGTGCACCCCGCTCCGGGCTGGCGCCGCTGCTGCAGCCCACGCACCTCCTGAACTCTTTCCTTCGGATTGAGACCAGGGCTGGGCGACGTGAGGGCTGCTCCTGTCCTTGTGCACGGGACAGACAGGCCACTGTGCGGCTCAGGGTCCCCGTCTGCCCTGGGCGGGGCCGGGGGCACACTTCAGGGGCTCCTGGTGGGAGGCCTCGGGGCGTGCAGGGGCTGAGTCCCAGCTGCCCAGTCATCTGTCCCTCCTAGAAGAAGGGGCTGAGGCTCATGGGGAGGGGCTCCCGCGATCACATCCTCTCTGTGGAGAATGGGGGTCACCCCAACCCTGCCGGGAGCCCTGGCTTGGCTGGCAGCTGGGGCTCTCCCTGCCAGCAACTGTGGAGCCTCCCCGACCCCACCCTTCTCTGCCGCTGGGGAGTTTATGAATCTCCCCAGAGCCGTAAGTCATGCTGGGAGCTGCTTTCTGCGCTTCCCCACAAGCAGCAAGCCGCGAGCAGGGATTTCCCGTCCTCTGTCCTCTCGCAGCCAGAGGCCCCAGAGCCGCACCTGGGACGCCCACAGTCCTCAGATGGGCTCTGTTCAGCTGGTCAGGCCCCCAGAGGGGCTGGGGTGGGTACATGAGGCAAACTGCTGGGCCTCCTGCCCCAAGTCCCCCAGCTCCACCCGAGGCCTGAGTCCTCTCCAGACGGCTCACAGGCGGCCGGCCACAGTGCTCCCTGGAGCCCCAGTGCTCCCTGGAGCGGCAGCCTGAGTGGGGGTCACGCCCAGAGGGACTGGAATGTGGGACAGTTGGTGGGGGAGCTGCCTCTGCACCTCCGTCCTCAGGACAGGGGGCCCCAACTGGGCACCAGGGCGGCACTTCACACAGGCCCCGGGTTCCCCAGACGTGGCTCCAGGGGTAGGAGAGGGAATAGCTTGAGAAACGACTTTTTTTTAAAGTTATACAATATTTTTTGGGGGGGGATTTCAAAGGCTTGCGTGCCTGTAAAACTTTTCTTAAAAAGTATGAAAAAGTTAAAAAACACAAAACACCCGTAATCGCACCACTCCGATAGAACCACTGCGACCATTTGGTTGTTTTCCGGGTTTTTTATGCATTTATATATGTTGTATATCTTTAAACAAAAATAGTATCATGCTATATACATTATTTTATAAGCTGCTTTGTCTACTACTCACACCTACATCAGGATCCCTTCCTCATCAGTGCATATAGGTCCGCCTTCATTACACAGGCTGCGTGGCATTCGCTGCTGTGGACGTGCATATATAGATAATCAGTCCCCGCCCATATCCCCGCTCTGCGCTGGGCTCATTCCTGGAGGTGAGGTTCCTGGCTCAAGGGGCCTGCATGTTTCTGAGGCTCTGCTTTCCAGAAAGGTCTACCCTCCCGCACAGCCGGGCGGCAGGAGGTGAGCGGGGCAGTGCCCCAGCCTGGGCCTGCCTGGCCGTGCCCCACTGATCCTCTGCCTTCTCCTTCTCTCTAGGGCTGAGCCCAGCAGAGCCATCGTCTTCCAGTACCCAGTCGGCTGGCCACCCGTCCAGGAGCTGCCGCCATCTCTGCGGGCACCCCCACCGGGGGGGTGGCCCCTGCAGCCCCGCGTCCAGTGGGGCTAGTCCCTCATCCACCCTGGCCCCTCCGGGTCAGCTCCCACTGCAGTCACAGTAAAAATAAGGGCTCCTGCTGGGGACGCTGGGGTCCCCTCCTGCTGTGCCCCTCGGAGCCTCTGAAGCCATTAGCTTGGCCTGGCCTGGCCCGGCTGAGGCGCAGGAGCGCCCCCACCCGGTGCAGCCCTGGCCCTGGCCAGTCAGCGCCACCCTCCCTCCCTCATGGGATGTCTGAGACGGGTGAGGAAACTTCCTGCTGGATGTTTATAAACAAAGTGTCACTACGGCGATATGGCTACGCTTCCCCCTTGCCCGGTGCCCTCGGCTCCCTGCTCTGGCCTCTGGTCAGATTGGAGTGATAGGAGGTCTTCTCCAGGGTGACCACGCTGGCTGCCCTGCTCCCTGGGGGCCGGAAGAGGGGGGCCAGTGTGGCTGCGACCATCACCCATTTGAGAAGCGGCTCCAGATCTGGGGAGAGAGCTCAAGGGCTCGGTCTGCCATTCCCGGTCCCCACATCTGTCTGAGCTGAGCCGGTACCCGAGTGTGACATGGCTCAGCTGGGGCAGGGATGAGCTGGGTCTGCAGCCTGGTCGGTGTAGAGAATGGGGGACCCAGGAACACAGGCCCTGGGCTTGAAAGAGCGGCCTGGGTGAGCCCCACCAGGCGGCTGCCCTGGAGGAGCCCCGGCCGGTGGGAAATGCGGCTGCTCAGGGCAGCTCTAGGCCCCTCTGCTTCCTCCTCACTATACTCCAGCTCCACATTCTGTGTGGGGTGGGAGGGGCAATGCAGCCTCAGGCACGGGGCCTCTCAAGGGGGGGAACCCAGAGTGGGGGGACTGCAGGGCCACCTCAGTTGCCCGCTCCTCCAGGAGCTTCTGCCCTCCCTGGAAATCCTGTTGATGTGGGAACTGAGGCCCAATCTGGGGACCCTCTGAGCTCTCACCTGTGAAATGGGCTGGTTCTCGGCCCTGTGGGTGTGTGACAGGCTGGGTTTGAGTATAAGGAGGGTCAGAGAATGGGGCCCAGCAGAAGGCCAGGGCCCTTAGCCAATGCCCCCTCCCCAGGAAGAGGCTGTCCACCCCCTGCCTGACCCAAACCTCAGGGACCAGGGTCAGGCTAGCTGTTGGCCCCAGGCACCGGGGCCCCTTCCTGCCTGAGGGGCCACAGTAGCTCCTGGGCCCCTGTGCCAATTCCTCCTTCACTTCCCAGGAGCCCCTGGACAGGGGAAGAGTTAGTGCTACATACAGGCCAGGGTGGGTGAGGCAGGGGCAGGGTGCTGGCAGGGCTGGAGGCCGTCCTCAGAGCCGCCCCCAGGCCCTCCACAGCTGGGCCACAGCCCCATGCAAGGGCGGGCGGGGTTGCCGGACATCCAGGCCCTGAAGTACAGGAGGCGGTGGAGGCCCGGGGAGCGGCTGCGGGAAAGGACTGCAGGCGGTGGTGGGTGTGGAGGGGCCAGCGGAGGCGTCCAGGCGGCGCCTACTTCATGCCGCTGCGCAGCACCTGGTTGGCCGCGATGAGCATGACGCTGATGATGAAGGCGATGGCGAAGGCGCAGATCAGACTCTTGCGCACGCACGTCTGGCGTATCTGCTGGTTGGAGCAGGCTGTGGCCACCCGCCAGGAGCACCAGAGAGAAGACAAAAGGGACAGCGGAGCGATGCCATCAGGAGCTGCCGGCATTGCTCCACGTGGGCTGGTCCCCTGTGCACAGGGGCACAGGCTGGGGCAGGCCAGGAGCCCCAGCCCCCCTGCAAACCCCGGTTCCTCCCCTGCTCTCGCAGTTGGCCCCCGCCAGGGGTGGGGTGGGGGTGGTCCCCGGTGTCAGTCACTCACTCTCCACATCCACGGGGCACTCGGCCGTGCCCAGGTGGCTCTCCTCCTCCGTCATGATGATGTTCTCGATGTCCTTCATGGACAGGTGCTCACAGAAGGTGTCGTAGAGCAGCCGCTTCAGCTCGTCCACGGTCAGCTTCTGCATGTCGCACTTGGGGGAGGAGACAGCGCTCAGGCCACCGCGGCCACCAGTCCGCACCCAGCGCCTGCAGCCACACAGCCAGCAGGGGCCTCCCGATTCCAGAAGGCTGGGAGCCACTCGCTCCATTCTACCAGCCTCCCCCAGGGAGCCCAGGACCCTCTGGGAGACAGAACATCCAGTGGACAGAAGACTGACATAGTCACCCCCTTTACCGAGTGGCCCCACCATTCACTGGCCCCTCACTGTGCGCAGCCCCGGGTCCCCCAGTCACGGCATACCTTCCAGAAGACGGTGTCGAAGTCGGTGCCATGGAACCTCTCCGGGATCCCCATGGTGGAGAGCTTGGGTCCCAGGAGGGTCACAAACTCCTCAAAGTCCACTTGGCCGTCACCTGGAGTGGGCACAGGCCTAATCAGCGGGGTCAGCCTGCACCTGTCCAGCCTCAGGCAGGTCCCTCCTCCAAGCCTTGCCAGTTTCAGGGGCACCTGACGTGCCAGGCTCTGGGCTGACGGTGAGGCCCAGCGTGATGAGGCTCCGTAGAGGTGGAGGTGAAGGTGGAGGTGGGGGGGGAGGTGGAGGTGGAGTGCGGCCGGTGGGCCCCGAGCACGTGGGGACTCTCCATTCAGAGCCCTCATGGCTTCCCAGGCCCTGCTGCTGTCCCGGGCGGGTGCGGGGCCTGACGTCCCCACCACAGGCAGGAAACGGAGCTCAGGACGGGAACAACCTGCCCAGGCCGCCACCTGCTCTCTGGGTGGAGCGAAGTGGGGGCTCAGGGGGACCAAGGGGGGGCCGGGCATTACTGCTCCTTAGGAGTTTTTCCATAATAAAATGCCAGGTGGCAACACAACTACATTATTTCTTACTTTGAATGGCGAGACCTGGGCTGTTTAGAATGGACTTCTTTCTACTTTTCTGTACTTAAAATTTTTTTCAGGATACAGACCAAGACGGGTGGAGTGTCTGACCCCTGGGTGTGGCTGCGGCGCTCACACTCTGGCTGTAAGCGGCCAGGGGCTTGGGGGTGGCTGCTAGTGGGGGGAGCGAGTCCCCCGTGGTTCGTCCCCCAGCCCCAGCCCCCGGTGAAGGGTGAGGAGACAGCCGGCGGGGGGGCGGGGGGGGCGGGGGGGGGGGACGACGGGCAGCGCTCACCGTCCATGTCCAGCCGCTGGATGATGACTTCCAGCTCCACCTCATTGGGCATGTAGCCCAGCGAGCGCATGGCCGTGCCCAGCTCCTGCTTGGAGATGAAGCCGTTGCCGTCGCGGTCAAAGACTTTGAAGGCCTCTCGGATCTCTGTGGGGGGAGCAGAGCAGGTGGGGACGTCACTCCTGTTCCCGACACCCCGCTTCCCAGACCGCGAGGACCCCACGCCTGCAGCCTGAGCCCAGCAGTGCGTCCACCCAAGCCTGCAGGTCTGGGCAGAGACGACTGGCAGGTGGCCCAGGCGTCCGCAGAGCGCTGCTGCTGGAGCTCAGGGCACAGCAGGGCCCCGGCAGCCGTGAGGCCGTCCCCAGGGTCTCAGTGTCAGTGCGCCAGGCCCCCACAGCCCCTCCAGGCGTCCTCACAGCGACCCCCTGTGGCAGGAACCACGGGTCCCACTGTGCGAGGAGGAAGCCAGCACCCCACACTCTCCATCCCCACGCTCCCTGTCCCCATTCCGCACGTCCTCCCCTAGCTCAGCGGCTCCATTCAGCTCAGCCCGTTAGTTAACACGCTAATGGCAGCCACGTGAGGCAGCCTTGCAGGGCTAACAGCTCAGCACAGCCTGCCTGGGGAGCCCAAGGTTTGGGGGAAAGGGAGGCCAGATGGAAGGGCCCCAGCAGGCGCAGGCCAGCTCAGATGTGGGGGTCGCT
This sequence comes from Myotis lucifugus, assembly GCF_000147115.1. Lineage (NCBI taxonomy): Eukaryota > Metazoa > Chordata > Mammalia > Chiroptera > Vespertilionidae > Myotis > Myotis lucifugus. The sequence continues at coordinate 1,112 of NW_005876349.1, read as the reverse complement.
CCCCTCACTCCATTATACAGAGAGGGAGACCAGCCTGAGGGCCTGGGTGACTCAGGGTGGGGGGCAATGCAGAGGGCTGGGAGCCTGGGAATGAGCACCCCAATGAGTGACCTTGGGTGGGCCTCAGGCTTACCCACGGTGAAATGGGCGCAAAGGATGTCAGGACAAGGGTTTTCCCGAGGGCCTCCAGGAACTGTGGAGGGTCCTAACCTTCCCCAACGCCACCTGTTTCCCTGCTGTCCCTTCCCTGGTCCTCAGCCCAGGAAGGGCCCTAAGAAGCGTTTTCCTCTGGGAGAGAGCGGATCGCAATTCACTCACAGCCTCTGCTCCAACCCCCCGGTCGCCCTACTCAGTCCACCTGCCAGCCTCCTGGCCTTTGCTCAAGCTGTTTTCCTGGGCGGGACGTCAGAGAGAGTGCGCGCAGGTGTGCACATGTGTGTGGTGTGTCCATACATACATATGTGGAGTGCAGACTGATGTCTTTATGCTGCAGTCCTGGAAAACGAGGCCCAGAGAGACTAGGTGGACAGTCTAGGGTCGGCGTGAGGTCCTCGGGGTTATTTCTGGTGAGGGCAGAGTTAGCTGGCCTGGGCCTGGCCTGAGGGGTCTGTGAACCCTAAAAACTTGACTGTGGGATCCTACACCTGGGGGTCCTTCCTGATCCTGCTGATCCCACGATAGCCCAGAGAGGGTAACCGTGTGTCCCAGGCTACACAGTAAGGCGGCTTGGACCGAGGCCCCAAACTTCATCAGGTTCTTCCCACCTGGTGTCTGCACCCAAGGCCTGGAGGTGTGACTCACTGACCTGCAGGCCAAGACAGAAGCAGCGAGCCGCACCTGCGCTGCCCCCGGGTGCCCTGACTCGCAACCTTCCCCTTCCCCATCCCGGCAGGGCCTGACCGTCTGCAGGAGAGCAGCCGGGATGGGAGATGCCTGGACTCTGGGAACTGCAGCCAACTCCCACCTGGAGGTTTCCTGAGCCACTGAGGGGTGGTGAGCTCCCCATCCCCAGGGGTATGTGAGCAGAGGCCTGGCAGTATGGAGACTGCGGAGGGACTTCAGTCACCTGGGAGTCTCTGCATGAGAGGGTACTAGCCATGTAACCCCCTTCT
>NW_005876348.1:0-10141 GCF_000147115.1 Myotis lucifugus | reverse complement strand
GCCGCCTGCGCCACATGAGGACAGTGACACCCGTGGGGCAGGTCAGGCCCCAGGCCCAGCTCTCAGGCACCTCCCAGGTGCCTGGTTTGCAAGACGCCTTTGCAAGTGCCAGCGCTGAGGGCGCAGGGGGAGGACACCCCTCTGCTGGTTTTGTGGCACAATGTTAAGTGTCAGCAGCTGGCAGGGACCCGCGCGGGTGGAGAAGTTAGGGGATGACTAGAGTTCCCAGGCTGGGCAGAGCCCCCACCTGCCCTTGGGGAGCGGGGTGGGAGCCTCAGCTCGGCCCCTCAGCTGTGAATGCCCCTCCCCGCCCCAGCCGCCGCCATGGTGTGCTTCTCAACGAGGAGTCTGGTTTCTGAAATCACAGCTGGGGTTCCTTTGCCCAGCACCTGGGGCCCCTCCGGGAAAGCTGGTATTGTCCACGTGGAGGGAGCCACTCGGCATCCCCTCTGCCCGTCAGGACCGTGGAGATGCGGGAGTCGCGTCTCGCTAAGGATCAGACCGTCCGGTGGCTGTCTCCTTGTGAGAGCGGCTCTGGCCCGTGCAGGCAGCTGTGCTGAGGCCTCTCGGAGGCGTGGGGATGGGAATCGGCCTCGTTTGCCCTGAGTAACCTTCCCCCAACATCGTGGCTGTCGCAGGGACCCCGGCCCGGCCTCCAGCCTGCGCCGAAGGCAGAGCCGCATCCCTGTGGGGCTGGGCCAGAGCAGCCGCAGCCGAGATCTTATCTTGCTTCTCTCGAGTAGGTCTGGTCGGTCTAAGGAGGGACGTGTGGGTTAATTTTTGTCCAGGCCTTTGCCTTGGTGAGCAGGTTTTTTAAATTTTAAAGTATGAGTTTCCAACAGTGTCATGACTTACTTTTCTTGGACATACGTAAACTGGGAGCTTGGCGTTTGTCTTGTTTGGTTCACTAGTGCTTCATTTTGCAAGAATGGGGTAGAAGAGAGATAAAATTTAAAATGTTTTTAAGCCTTTTTGTTCTTTTCTCACAGTCTCTGCATTTGATCTCAAAACCTAACATGCATAAGAGTCACCAGACGAAGGTCTGTCTCTTGGCACCCCCAGTTCTAATTTGGTGGATCCTGGGGCGCCCAGGACTGTGGGCGTTAATGAGCACGCCACTCGATTCGCTGCAGGTGGTTGAGACCAGACTGGGAAGCACTGGGCTTGAGGCTTGGCTCCAACTTGTTGGGCCTTGCCCTCCCTCCCCTGGCGTCTTTTCTGGGGGTGTCTGGGGTGTGCTGTAGTTCCAGTGGTGACTTCCTGGGCTCCCTCCCAGTGGAGCTCCATCAGGGGGTCAGGGCTGGGCTCCCACACAGCCCCGGGCAGGGGGCGCAGCTCTGCTTTCAGCAGGACGGGGTGGAGGGGAAGGGCAGGCTGACTTTGAGGGCTGGGTCCTAATTCCCAGCTTCAATCCTTGATCCTGGACCCTGCATATTCACACTGTCGGCCAAGACCCAGCAGAAGCTGCTGTGCCCCGTGCCCCTGGCGAGCGGCCCGGGCTGTCCCCACCCTCCCCAGGGCGTCTGTGGACCCACAGTCACCCCGACTTCAGGGTTAAGAGCCTCGCTTGCTTTTGAAAAGCACCGGCTGTAAAATGGAAATGCGTTGCTGCTGCCAGGCCAGGTCCCCTTGGCGAGCGCCAGGCCCTCCCCCCAGGGCTGGCAGGCTGGCAGCAGCAAGCAGAGGCATGACTGGTGGGTGCTGCTGGCTTCCAGACTCCAAGGGGCTGGAGGGCTGTGGCCGGGTGAAGGGCATGGGGTCAGGTTCTGGGCAGGTCACTAAACCCCGTCTTTAATGAAGCACAATCCCAGGTGCTTTGCACCTGCAGAGCTTCACGCAGTCCTCGCTGCTTCCCTCGTGGTGGGGTCCTCTTGTCTTGGAAGCCAGGCTGCGGGCTCGGACGTGCTTCCCCCACGTGCACGGCCACCCCGGAATCGAAACCTGGAGCTTTGACTTTGGACTCCCCGCCCATGGCTCACTGAGATGGGCTGGGCGCTGAGTGTGGGGCTGGTCCCAGCGCCCCCTTGGCTGGGAGCTGCCCCTGAGGGACGCTGCCTGGGCTCCCTGACCTGGTGGGGGTGTGGCCCTCGGTGCCTGCCTCTGCCTCTCCCAGGGCCCCTTCCTGGTGGCCATGCCATCAGCTGACTCTCACCTCGGGGAGGACACCTAACGCCGCGGCCACCAGGCTCAGCAGAGTGTCAGCAACAGCTGTGCCTCCATCGGAGGGGCTTGGGTTTGCCCGGGACTTCCACACAGGAAGACTTTTCGTCGGTGGAAACAGGACTATTCCTGTTAGCTGCCTTTTTTAGATGAAAAAAAAAGGGACTGGGAAAGATGGACTTGGCCGGAGCCACAGACCTGATGCCGAAGTGACGGTCACAGCTGGTTCGTGGCGAGCCTGTGCTGCTCCAGCGTGGCCTCGGTGCTCCTCACGCGGCAGCACCGCCCTGGCCTGGGCCCTCTGGCCGACCTCGCGCCCACAGCGCTCCCGGCCAGCCCGGCACGGGCACCGCCCGCAGGGACAGGCCGCAGGGTGCAGGTTGTCAGGGGAAAGCACCTTAGCTCACCTCGCACAGCCTCCTCGTGGTACCGTGAGGAGGGTGAGGTCCCCAGGGTAGGTCATGGGCACAAGGTCACATGGCTGGACCAGCACAGGGCAGGGCTCCTCCTGGCTCCCTGGCTTTAGGCGGGCTGTTATCTGCGGCTGCTTCACAAGCTGCCTCCAGACCCAGTGGCCCTGAACGGCATCTGTTCAATTTGCCGGCGACTCGTGGTCGGGAATTCAGGCGGGGCTGGGCTGGTCTTCGGTCTCAGGCACTGCTGACGGGGTCATCCACTGGCCGCACTCGGCTGTGGCGGGGCTGGTCCACGTGCCGCCCTTGCCACTGGGTCCTCGGGCTTCCTCACGGCACAGTGCCCCTTCACTTGGCAGCTGGCTTTCAGAGGGAGTGTTTGGAGCAGCGATGACCTCCAGGTGACCCAGGGTCCTGTTGGTCACAGCAGGCCATTGGCCAGCCCAGGTTCCAGGGCAGGAGAAGTGGACGCCGTGTCTTGATGGGGAGTGTCAAGCTCCCACTGTGAGAGAGCACGTGGGTGAGTGGTAGTGCGAAGCGGGCTTTAGGTCACCGAGTGCCACCAAGTTATGCTCTTCCCTCTGGGTCACTGCGTCCCTGGAGGACCTATCTCAGCTGCTGAGCGTGACCTCCCATCAGGTCCAGGCGGCCTGCAGCCTGAGAGCAGCAGGTGTTGGCCGTCTGAAAGCACCCACAGCCACTGAGGGGCGCGTCACACTGTTGGGGACCTTCTGAAGGCCTCCACTTTATCTTATACACTTCTGCTGTTAATTTTCCTGAAATATACTTGTCATTCTCCTACTCAAAACACTAGAAGATCCAAATTCTTAGTGTGAGATTCAGGGTCTCTGTTTGAACACTCCCCCTAACCACCGGTGCTTCAGTCCAGGGAGTGCTCAGCGCCCCCCTCCCGCCATCTCCCGCTGCTGCCCAGGCCGTCCACATGTCACGGGGAGGTGATGTCTCCAGTCCCTCCTCTGTGTCGAAGGGACCGACAGACCTGCTCTGGCTTAGAGCTGCCTGCCCGTCTGATTTCACCCCCATTGTCACGTCAGGGTCCCTGTCACTTTGCCCCCTCTCTTCTGTGGTGCTGAGTGCTGTTCTTGCATATAGAAATGTGAATGAATGAATGAATGAATGAATGTAACTTCCAAGATTCTCCCTACAAGGACTGCCAGGGCCCTCCTGTATTGCCCGGGGGGGAGGTACCACAGCTCCAGGCTCCTCCCTGCGCCTCCCTGGCTTTAGGCCTGCACTGCTCAGGCCCCCGGGACCTGAGGGACTCCCCTGGGATCCGGGAGGCACCCACTCCCACCTCAATGACACCTACTTCCAAAGGCAGAGCCAGGAAGCATTTTTCCTGAATTAAATGGAATTCTAGTGTTGGACATGCAATGCAATTAGAACCTTTGGTTAATGGAACATGTGGCCAATTTCAGGAGTAGATAGTTGTCATTTATTAGTAAAAACATATTTTTGACCTGTTGTGTTCTCATTAATGAATTGACACCTTTCACCCCCTAATTTATTGCTTCATTTCTTTTAATCTGCTGTGTTATAGTTTTTATGGCATGAATATGGTTGACAGCACAGCGTAGCATGGATCCGGGAGCTAAACTGTGTCTGGGTTCAAGTCCCACTGTGCTCATTTGCTGCATGGCCTTAGCGAGTGACTTCAAGCTCTCATTCGCATCCCGCCTGGGAACAGAGGACACGCCTGTCCCAGCCGCGGAGGGCGAGGGAGCCACGCGTGAGAGTGCCCCGCACAGCGCCTGGCCCAGACCCGGCCGTGCACGTCGCTATTGTTAGTCCCGTGAATCGTGGTTTAAGTTCCCCTCTTGGAGCCACAACGCTTTGCTCTGTGAGTCAGAGGCCCACTGGTGTCCGTAGGTCCTCGGTGACGCCGGAGGTCCGTTCCTCCGGCGATTAACCCCCCTACATAAGCACCTACGTCACTCACATGGAGCACACACACAGCAGTAATGAAGTGAGACAGAAAAAAACTTAAAAGAAAGATAACAATCCCTGACCTTTACGTGTGGTAAATAAATAATAAAAAACATAATGCACATATGCACATACATCCAAATGACAGAACTTTTTTTTTAATAAATAAATGGGAGATGGCGACGTAACCACGAAATGATGTGCGTCTGTGTGTCGAGTCCGACGTAACCCGAGGACTGTGCATTATCTCCACGTTACATTATCTCCACTGTCTGCATTATCTCCTGGGTAAAGATCTGGCCGTAGACTTACTCCGATTCCTAAAGTAGCAAATCAGACAGTGTGACTACTTTGTGGGCTTAAAATAGCTGCCAGGCTCCTTGGGAGGAATAAGAAGGGGAACGGCGTCTGGTGGGCCGTCCCCCTTGTTCCAGCCCTCCCGTCCCTGTCAGGGTCACTCCACAGCACCTCAGTGCGCTGCGTTGTCGCTCTCCACCCTCCTCTGAATTTCTTGGGTAAATATTTCTCTAAGCAGAAGGAGTCTTGCGTCGTGGGATTAATGAAGACTTGTGATGCATCCATTTCCCTTTTCAGTTTTTATATCAGCATCGTGTCTCCTGAGCAGGGCAGCAGCTGGCTCTCAGCACCACGTGCCAGGGCCCTGCCAGCAAGCCTTGCGCCCGGAGTGAACCCACTCCTCCCGCTGGGAGGGACCAGTGCTTCCTGCTGCATTGCAGTGAGACGCACATCTCATTCCCTCGCGGTCCATCCATCGGGAGAACCCGGGACGGTCCTACCGCCCGTGGGTTCCGGAAGCTGCGGTGCTTCCAGGGCTGTGGACAGGATCCGCCTCGACCGGATGAGACCTGAGCTCCCACCGAGGGGCGGCAGGAAGGGGGCCCTTGCCCCAGGGCACCCTGTGCCCAGGGAGCGCCCTGGGGGCAGGCTGTCTGCTTGCTTGCAGAGTCACCGCGTGTCTCCTGCTCCTCCCAGCCGGCTCTGCCTGTGCACGGTCTGGTCTGGACTGCCAGCTCCTCCAGGCCAGCCCCCGGCCTGCCTGTGCTGTCCACATCGCAGAGCACGGACCCTGCAGGCGCGGCGCTGAGAAAGCTCTCGCTGTGCTCCGGGCACCACGCCAAGCTCCTCTGCGACAGGCGCCCTCCCACGGCTGTGGGTGAGATGCTCCGCTCGGAGCCTCACCGACGGGAAGCTGCTGCGTGGAACGGCGGGGTGACTGGCACATTGACGGGTGCACAGGCCCCAGTCAGACCCTGGCCGCGTGGCGGGCACTCACAGGAACAGCTGGGCAGTGCCTTTTGAGAGACGGCACTCACCACGTGTTAGCGATTTGACCTTGGCAGTGGCCCATGAGGAGGCGTCCCCGTTTTGCGGACGAGGAGACTGAGGCCCGCCGTTCTAGGTTGTGTGGGATGGGCACAGGGTCTATTCAAGGCGGTGGCCTCAGCCCCTCCCATCGCGGTCACGCCTGGACCCAGGCGCTGCCGCCTGTTCTAAGGGGCCGCAGACCGGCTGCATCGTGCTGGGCCGCCTCCATGGTCTCTGGATGTGGGGATGAGGCATCAGATTCAGCAGCAGGGACTGGGCGGGAGAGGCTTCGAGATGCTGCTTCCTAAAGGGGCTGTTCCTGGCTGGCTCCCGCCCACCCCTCCTGCCCATGCACCCCCACCCCCACCCCCAGGCCCTCTCCCTGGCCTCCCAGCCCCTGGCTCAGAGTCCTCCTCTGGAGGGAAGCCAGCCCCAGCGCCGGGGTCGCCGGGGTCGCCGTGGTCGGGCCTTCTTTCCGAGCGGACGCCCTTCCCTTGCTAATGTGGCCTCTTTGTGTGGGAAGCGGTGCTCACGTGAAAGCATTTTCTTTTTCTGACCAAGGAAGATGACTGTCTCCCTGGGCTGAGTGACAGTGAGTGTCCACTCGCCCCCTGCCCTTCCCGCAGACACACGGGACTCACGTGCTCCATTCCCGCCGCTCGCAGGCCTGCGCCTGTCCTGCCCTTACACTCGGCAGCCGTTGCGCCCCATGCCCTCAGCACCCAGGTCTAAATATGGTCGAAACTTTCATTTTAACTACAATTGAAACTACCTTTTGCTTCAAGGTCACTTAAACGTAGCCTTTTCCTTCTGCAGGTCAGGAATCTTGCAGCACCTCAAATGAGGGGTCCCCGCAACTTCCTGTGACCTGCGGAGCGGCTGCTCTCGCACCAGGGCCCTCAGAGCCCTGGGCACTGAAGGGTGCGGCGCCCAGCCGGCCAGGGGACGGGGCTCTTGGCCCCGGGTTTGGAGAGCTGCGGCAGGGAGGGCCTCGGGCTTGGGCGCGCTGGCGCTGTGGGCCGCGTGTTTCGTGAAGCTGATGTAGAGGCCTGGCCGGCGCTCACGCTGGCGCTGTGGGTGTCTTTTTCTCCTTCAGGGTGACGTTCTCCTGGTTCCTGGAAGGGTGGGTGCTTGCACCGTTTTGGGTGCTATGTTAGGAGACTCTGGATCTTAAGTCTCGGTCTTAGGTAGACCCTCCCCAGTGAGCTGGGCGGGGCCGGGGTAGCTGCCCACTGCCATTGGTGGGGTGGGTCTGGATGATTTATGGGCCTCAGCTGACCCCACTGTTGGGGGGCAGGCGTGTGTCCTGTGGCTCACGTGGGCTCTTCCTCATCGCTGCTGGGCCGCCTCTGACACCAGCCAGGAGGTGGGCGCCTTGTGGCCAGGGAGGGAGGCTGTCCCCTGCCCCACTCAGCCTGCTGTGACTCCCCAGGAAGAAGGGGGGGCACCCCCACCGCCTGGCGAGGACAGCGTCTGGTGGAGTGGCTGCCCAGGGACGGGGCAGGACACGCTGCTTTCTCTGGCTTTCGGCTGAAGTTAGAGCTGCCATTTGTGAGTTTCTGCCCTGCCAGGTCGCCATTCCCGGGCCTCGGGCTGGAGGAAGCAGGCTATTCTGCGGACGTGTGTGTCTGTGTCTGCTGGCGTCTCTGGGTCGCGGCTTCTCCAGCAACCAGCCTGGGGTCTGGAGAAAACCCAGGGGACTCAACGGCCATGCGGTCCCTAGGGTGCTGGGGTCTTGGCGTCTGCCGCCTTCTCTCCGTCTGTCAGTCTTCTTACGTGTGTTCTGTACACAAAGCCTGGAGGTTCTGGATGTTGCCACCAGGAGGAATGGGGAGAAGCGTGTCTACTCCATCTTTCTGCAAATGGTGTTCACACGTTGCTTTATTATGACCCAGTGATTCCATTTCTGAGAATTTATCTGAAGAAATCCAAAAACTAATTCAAAAGAATGCATGCACCCCATGTTCATAGCAGCGCAATTTACAATAGTCAAGATCTGGAAGCAGCCCAAGTGCCCATCAGTAGACGAGTGGATGAAAATGCTGTGGTCCGGTTACACCAGGGACTACTATGCCGCTGTCAAAAGGAGGAAACGTGTACCACTTGAGGCAGCACAGAGGGGCCTGGAGAGCATTATGCTAAGTGAATAAGTCAGTCAGAGAAAGACAAGTGTCACATGATCTCACTGGCGTGGAATCTAATGAACAAACTGAACTAGCAGCCGACTCAGAGAGCAGGCAGACAGCTCTGGAGGGGGAGGGCTTGGGGGGTATGTTGAGCGGGGGAGGGAGGTGTTGGGGGTGTGTGAAGGGATTGAGCAAAACAGGAAAGAAAAGAGAACTCCTGGGCCTGAACAACAGTGTGGTGATGGGGGGGGGGGTGGCAGAGGGCTAGAGGGAATAAATAAATGGTGATGGGAAAAATAAAATAAATGTTAAAAACATTAGATGGGTTTTTCCAACGGTAAAAAACCAAACAAAAAACCTCCCCGGTGGTTCTCCTCAACTCAGGGAGCAGTGTGAGGGGCTCGGTGGAAACAGGGCCAGGCGAGCCCAGGTCGGTGGGCAGAGCGGGGGTGGCACTCCCACATGGCGGCCTCACGAGCCGCACCGCCGGCTCCCTCATCAGTGCTCGTCACCGAAAGCCCCTGCCCGGCGTGCCCAGGAGTTTCCGCTCACACAGCCGCTCTGCGGCCGCCTTCTGTTCCCTGATGTTCCAGGTGCACCGGTTAACAATGCGGATTTTTTTCAATCGATGGAGTTACACATATGCTGATATATATGCAATTTGATATGTATGCTATTTTGTTGTATTGACAGCAAGCTTCAAAACTTCATATGTCAAATTTTCTGAAGATGTTAACATCATAGATATTTTTACACTTAAAAATGTCGAATTTCGTGCCAAAAAAAAGCATTTGTGGGAACTTTTAATTCATTACTGTATTTTGAAGAAAAGTGCTGCTGAAAGCTTCAGGAAGCTTATGGTGAACATGCTCCATCTTAAGATACTTGTGAACGCTGGTTTAAATGCTTTAAAAGTGATGATTTCGATGTGAAAGACGAACTTCCAGGTCAACCGAAAAAGTTTGAAGACCAACAATTACAAGTATTATTGGATGAAGATGCATGTCAAACTCAAAAACAACTTGCAGGAAGATTAAATGTTGCTCAGCAAACAATTTCCGATCGTTTACAAGCAATGGGAAAGATTTTAAAGGAAGGAAAATGGGTGCCACGTCAACTGAACAAAAGACAAATGGAAAACCGAAAAGTCATCAGTAAAATGTTGCTTCAGTGGCACGAAAGAAAGTCTTTTTTGCTTCAAACTGTGACTGGTGATGAAAAGTGGATTTATTTTGAGAATCCCAAATGCACAAAATCATGGGTTGATCCAGGTCAACCATCAACATCGACTGCAAGGCCAAATCACTTCGGAAAGAAGACAATGCTCTGCGTTTGGTGGGATCAGGAAGGTGTGGTGTATTATGTGGTGTATTACCAGTATTTAGCGTTTCTAAAACCAGGTGAAAGGTTAATACTGATTGCTACCGACAACAAATAATCAATTTGAACCACGCTTTGATCGTGAAACACCAGAACGGGCCAGAAGACATGACAAAGTAATTTTGCTTCATGATGATGCACCATCACACACTTCAAAACGAGTTAAAGACACGTTAAAAGGTCTTGCCTGGGAAGTATGAACCCACCCGCCGTATTCACCAGACCTCGCTCCTTCAGATTACCACTTGTTCCGATCTAAGGCACACGCCCTTTCTGAGCAGCACTTCAAAACGTACGAAGAAGTGGAAAATTGGGTCTCTGAATGGTTTGCCTCAAAACAAGAAAAGTTCTATTGGGACGGTCTCCACAAATTACCTGAAAGATGGGGGAAATGTGTAGCTAGCGATGGACATTACTTTGGATAAAACACTTTTGATGTTTCTCCTGAAATTGTTGTGTTTTCTTTGATTACAAAATCCGCATTATTAACCGGTACACCTGCTACGTTCCTCGTGCGGCTGTGCCTAGGGCAGTGCTTGCTTGGCGCTGTGGGCGCAGAGACGGGGCCAGACGGGCTCGGAGGGGTCAGTCGAGCTGGGAGATGTGGCTACATGACGTGTTGAGCATAAACTGTGCGGGTGTTGTGCTGGGTGTGTTTAAACTTCCGTCTCCCTGCCACCTGCGCTGAGGGTGGCGCAGCTCAGGAGAAAGGATTGTCCGAGGCCACTCCAAGCCCCCTTCTGGGACGAGCTGGGGCCAGAGCCCGGCCTGTTTCTCCGCTGGTGGCCC
>NW_005876347.1:0-10144 GCF_000147115.1 Myotis lucifugus | reverse complement strand
GCCATTGTTCCCTGCCTACTCTAGAGGGAATTTACAATTTACAAATGAGTAGAGGAGAAACATCTTGTGCTTTGAAGAAAGACAAAACTGGTTAATATTACTTAACCTCTGAGAATGTTCGTTTGTCTCATGTACAAAATGATAATAGGTACTTTACAAGAAAGATGTAATGACTTTAAATCACATGCCTGTTGTGCTAAGTACAGAGTACATGCTCAATTTAGTGTTAGCTAGTAACATGGACATGTTCTTATGGAAAAAGCCAAGTTAGCCAGGCTACATATAGCAGTTATTATAATAATGCCTACCATGGGGCTGGCTCTGTCATTTTCTTTTTAATAGATGAAGAAACTGATAGGCAAATAGTAAGCCAAATTATTCTGCTTTGAATATGGATTCTTTTTTTCATGAAGATCATGACCACACCATTGCTCTCTGAAAAAACCCAAGCTTGTTTCTGCCTTAGATTCCTTGCACTGGCTGATTTCTTGGCCTGGAAAATTCTACCCTCAGATTTTACATGACTAATTATTTCATTATTTAGGTTTTAACGGAAATGCTCATCCTCAGAGGGGTCTTCCTTGACCACCCTATTGATCACCTGACACAGGCCTCTCAGTCCCAGGCCTTAGAATCCCTGGCATTTTATTCCCTAACACTGACCTGTTACCTCCTAGCTGGGCAGGAGTCTATGTGACATAATAGTTAAGAATGAGGGCTCAATTATGCTAAGTGAAATAAGCCAGTCAATGAAGGAAAAATACCACATGATCTCACTCATTCATGGATAATAGAGACCATTATAAACTTTTGAACAATAATAGATACAGAGGCAGAGCTGCCTCACACAGATTGTCAAACTGCAGCGGGAATGCCGGGGAGGGCTGGGGGGCAGGAGGGAGGGGGGTAAGAGATCAACGGAAGGACTTGTATGCATGCATATGAGCATAACCAATGGACATAAGACACTGGGGGGTAGGGGAAGCCGGGGTATTGTCAAGGGCGGGAAAAAAAAGGACACATATGTAATACCCTTTGTAATGCTTTAAGCAATAAAAAAAAAATGATGAACATAAAAAAAAAAAAGAATGAGGGCTCATGATCTCAACATGGCTGCCAGCAGGATGGCAGGGAAAGAGTATGAATGAATAAAGGAGTAAGAGGGGAGTGTGTGGAGGTGTGTGGTGTGTGTGGGGGTGAGTGAGGGACAGTTAGATCTCACAGGAGTCTTGGGGACTGGCAGATTGGGCTCTACTAGAAGGGGAGCCCCTGCTACTTCAGCAGGAACTCCCAGGCCAGCACAACTAGGATATGAAGCCCATGCCATCTTGAAGGGGGGAGCAGTGGAGGCCAGGAAACAGGTATACCAACAACCAGACTGCCCATGGACACCACCCAGCACCCATGCAGTGAGCTGCTTGCCTACCACATCTGCAATGAGTGGCGCCCTACCTCACTGCCAGCTCCCAGTAGTGACTGCAGGCCAGAGAGACCTCCCACATTGTGCCTGCCTGCGCAACCAGACCCCGAGCTTCAGGAACCCATGTGTCTGGACCACGCATGCCCAGTCCCCACATGCTCGTCCCCATGCACCTGGAATGGGTGCTTCAGGGACCCTGTACACCCAGTCCCCATGTGTCTGGACCCAGCGCTTAGGACCCCATGTGCCAGGACCCCAGGCACCCAGATCCTGCACTTCAGGACCCCACAATGGAGTCAAACACCAGAAGAAGTGTGCATGTACCCCTGCCAATCCTGAGCACCTGCAGTGACCAACTGAGAAACCAGATCCATGGGAGAAAGGAATACAACTCAGAGCAGAGACAAAGGCATGAGACTCAAGGCAGATCCAACCTCTGGAATCCTGGACCATTGGATCACTAGAGGCTTTAACTTCTTGGACCTCAAGCAGGTTGCCCAGGACCAGAAAGTGACAGCAACTCACATTACATAGAAACAAATACAAAGAGACAGAAAAATGGGGAGACAAAAAAACAATCCCCAGAGGAAAGCAAAGGAGGAATCACCAGAAAAGAAAATAAATGAAATGGAGGCAAGCAATTTGTCAGAGAACGAAATCAGATGCTCAAAAGGCTGGATGAGAAATTCAACATGTGTAAGAATCAAGAGGAAATGAAGAATGACATAGCTGCAATAAAGAACATAATGGAAGGTTTCAACAGACTAAAAGAAGCAGTGAATAAGAAGACAAAGTAGAGAAAACACCCAAGCAGAGCAGCAAAACTTAAAAAGCAAGAGGAAAGTCTAAGGGAGCTTTGGGACAACACAAAATGAAACAACATCTACATAATAGAGGTGCCAGAAGGAGAGGAAGCTGGGCAAGGAATAAAAAACCTGTTTGAAGAAATAATGACAGAAAGCTTCCCTGACTTTGGGAAGAAAAAAGTCACACAAGTCCAAGAAGCACACAGAGTCCCAAACAAGATGAACCCCAAAAGACTGACACCAAGACACATCATAATTAAAATGGGAAATGTCAACCACAAAGTAAGAATCTTAAAGGTTGTCAAAGAGAGAGAGAAAGTTACCTACAAGGAATCTCACATTAGACTATCAATGTATATCTCAACAGAAACACATCAGGGCAGAAGGGAATGGAATGACATATACAAAATGATGCAAAGCAAGGAACTGAATCCAAGAATACTCTACCCAGCAAGGCTATCATTTAAAATTGAAGGTGAAATCAGGAGCTTCACAGACAAAAAAGGCTAAGGGAGTTTATTACCACCAAGCCAGCAATGCAAGAAATGCTAAAGGGACTGCTATAAAAAGAAGAAATAGAAAGGGAAGAAGGATCACGGGCATAAAGAATACAAATAGCAACAAAGAAGTACCTATCAATAATAACCTGAAATGTAAATAGATTAAATGCTACAATCAAAAGACATAGGGTAGCTGAATGGATAAGAAAACATGACCCATATATATGCTGTCTACAAGAGACCCACCTCAGAACAAGGGACTCACATAGACTGAAAGTGAAGGGCTGGAAAAAAAATTGTCAGACAAATAGAAATGAAAAAAATAAATGGGGTAGCAATACATATATCTGACCACATAGACCTCAAAGTGAAGGCCATAACAAGAGATAAGGAAGGCCACTTCATAATACTAAAGGGAGTGATTCAACAAGAGGATATAACTCTGGTAAACACATATACCACCGTTACAGGAGCACTCAAATACATAAAAACACTTCTGGAAGATATAAAGGGAGAGATTGACAGCAATACAATCATAGTAGGGGACTTTAATACCCCATTGACACCACTTGATAAATCCTCTAGACAAAAAAAATCAGCAAAGAAACAGCAATCCTAAATGACTCACTAGATCAGATGGAACTAATTGACATCTTCAGAACATTTCACCTCAAAGCTACAGAATATACATTCTTCTCAAGTGCACACGAGACATTTTCAAAGATAGGCCACATATTGGGACACAGGCAAAGTCTCTTCAAATTCAAGAAGATAGAAATCATATCAAGCATCTTCTGACATCACAATGGCATAAAATTAGAAATCAACTACAATAAAAATAATTTTAAAAAATCAAACATGTGGGGGCTAAATAGCATGCTATTAAACAATGATTTGGTTACCAAAGAGATCAAAGAAGAAATAAAAAACATCCTGGAAACAAATGACAATGGAAAACACAACAATCCAAAATCTATGGGACACAGTGAAAGCAGTCCTGAGAGGGAAGTTTACAGCACTACAGGCCTACCTCAAAAAAATAAGAAAAACTGGTAAGAACTTGTCTAACCCTATAACTTAAAGAACTAGAAAGAGAGCAACAAGAAAAGCCCAGAGTAAGCAGAAGGAAGGAAATAATAAAGATTAGAGAGGAAATAAATGACATAGAGACCAAAAAACAATACAAAAGATCAATAAAACCAAGAGCTGGTTCTTTGAAAGAATAAACAGGATTGATGAACCTCTAGCCATGTTCACCAAGAAACAAGGAGAGAGGACCCAAATTAACAAAATCAGAAATGAAAGAAGTGAAGTAACAACTGACCCCACAGACATACAAAGGGTTGTAAAATAAAAATAAAATACTACAACTCTATTCCAACAAACTGTACAACCTAGATAAAATGTAAATATTCCTAGAAAAATACAATCTTCCAAAACTCAATCAAGAAGAGTCAGAACCCGGCCATCGTGGCTCAGGGGTTGAGCATCGACCTATGACCCAGGAGATCAGGGTTCAATTCCCCACCAGAGCACATGGCCGGGTTGTGGGCTCCATCCCCGGTGTGGGGCGTGCAGGGGGCAGCCGATCCATGATTCTCTCCCATCACTGATGTTTCTCTCTCTCCCTCCCTCTCCCTTCCTCTCTGAAATCAATAAAAATGTATTTTTTTTAAAAAAAGAAGAGTCAGAAAACCTGAATAGGGCGATAACAACTGATGAAATTGAAGAGTAATCAAAAAACTTCCAGCAAACAAAAGCCCTGGTCCGGATGGCTTCACAGGGAAGTTTTACCAAACATTCAAAGAAGAACTAAAACCAATTCTCCTCAGACTATTCCAAAAAATTCAACAGGAAAGAACACTTCTAAGCTCTTTCTATGAAGCCAGCATTACCCTAATCCCAAAACCAGATAACAACACTACAAAGAAAGAGAAGTAGAGGCCAATATCCCTGATGAACATAGATGCTAAAATCCTCAACAAAATATCAGCAAATCACATCCAGCAATACATTGAAAAGATCATACACTATGACCAAGTGGGATTTATTCCAGGGATGCAAGGCTGGTACAACATTCCCAAATCAATAAATATGATACATTACACAAACAAATTAAAAGACAAAAACCACATGATGAAGAAAAAGCATTTGACAAAGTCCAACACCCTTTCTTGATAAAAAAAATCTCAGCAAAGTGATAATAGAGGGATCATGCCTCAACATAGTAAAAGCCTTATATGACAAACCTATAGCCAACATCATCCTCAATTGGCAAATACTAACACCATTTCCCCTAAGAACAGGAACAAGACAGGGATGCCCACTTTCACGACTCCTGTTTGACATAGCACTGGAAGTGCTAGACAATAAGAAGAAATAAAATGTAACCAAATTGGAAAAGAAGTAAAATTGTCAGTATTCGCAGATGACATGATAGTGTCCATAGAAAAACCTAAAGACTCATCAAAAAATTACTGGATTTAGTAAATGAATTTGGCAACATAGCAGGATACAAAATTAACACCCAGAAATCTATGGCATTTTTATACACTGATAATGAACTCACAGAAAGAGAAACTAAAAAATAATAATAATCCCATTTACCATTGAAATAAAAAAATTAAGATATCTAGGAATAAACTTAACTAAGGAGATAAAAGACCTATACTCAGAGAACTACAGGACATTGAAAAAAGAGATAGAGGGAGATATAAACAAGTGGAATAATATACCATGTTCATGGGTTGATAGAATCAACATCATTAAAATGTCCATACTACCCAAAGCAATCTGTAGATTCAATGCACTCCCAATTAAAATATCAATGGCATATTTCACAGACCTTGAACAAACTCTCCGAAAATTTATATGGAATAAAAAAAGACTCCAGAGAAAGAAGAGCCAACTTGGAGGGATCACAGTGCCAGATATCAAGCTACATTACAATGCCACTGTTCTCAAAACTGCCTGGTACTGGCACAAAAACATACATATAGACCAATGGAACAGAACAGAGAGCCCATAAATCTACCCAAGCCATTACGCTCAATTAATATTTGACAAAGGTGGCAAGAGCATACAATGGAGTCAAGACAATCACTTCAATAAATGGTGTTGGGAAAATTGGACAGATACATGCAAAAGAATGAAACTAGACCACTAACTTATACCATCCAGAAAAATAAACTCAAAATGGATAAAGGACTTAAACGTAAGATAGGAAACCATAAAAATCTTAGAAGAATCCATAAGCAGCAAAATATCAGACATTTGTCGGAGCAATATCTTTACTGACACATCTCCTAGGACAATGGAAACTAAGGAGAAAATAAACAAATGGGACTACATAAAAACAAAAAGCTTCTGCACAGCAAAAGAAACCATCAACAAAACAGCAAGAGAGCCCACTGCCTGGGAGAACATATTTGCCTATGTTACATCCGATAAGGGTTTAATCTCCAAAATTTACAGGGAACTCATAGAACTTAACAAAAAAAAGATAAACAATCCAATTTAAAAATGGGCAAAGGACCTACATAGACACTTTTCCAAAGTGGGCATACAAAAGTCTGAGAGACATATGAAAACATGCTCAAAGTCACTAATCATCCAAGAAATGCAAATTAAAATGACGAGATATCATCTCACACCTGTCAGAATGGCTATCATTAACACATCAACAAATGACAAGTGCTGGAGAGGATGTGGAGAAAAAGAACCCTTGTGCACTGCTGGTGGGAATGCAGACTGGTGCAGCCACTGTGGAAGACAGTATGGAGTTTCCTCAAAAATTTAAAAATGGAACTCCTATTTGACCCAGTAATCCCACTCCTAGGACTATATCCCAAGAAACCAGAAACACCAATCAGAAAGTATATATGCACCCCTATGTTCTTAGCAGCACAATTTACCATAGCTAATATTTGTAAACAGCCTAAGTGCCCATCAGCAGATGAGTGAATTAAAAAACTGTGGTACATCTACACAATGGAATACTATGCCACTATAAAAAAGAAGGAACTTTTACCATTTGCAACAGCATGGATGGAACTGGAGAGCATTATGCTAAGTGAAATAAGCCAGTCAGAGAAAGATAAATATCACATGATCTCATTCATTTGTGGAATATAATGAACATAAACTGATGAACAAAAATAGATCCAGATATGGAGAAGCATCAAACAGACCTTCAAACCTCAGATGGAAGGCCGGGGATGCGGGGTAAGAGATCAACCAAAGAACTTATATGCATGCATGTAAGCATAACCAATGGACACATACAGAAGGGGGGTGAGGGCCTGTGCTGGGAGGTGGGAGTGGGGAGAGGTCAATGGAGGAATAAGGAGACATATGTAATACTTTCAACAATAAAGAATTTCTTTTTAAAAAAAAGAGGCAAACCATAAAAAAAGAAGAAGAAGAGGGCTCAGAACTAGATGTCTGGCCCAGCTGAGCATCAACCTATGAACCAGGAGGTCATGGCTTGATTCCCAGTCAGGGCACATGAATGAGTTTCAGTCTTGATCCCCTGTAGGGGGTGTGCAGGAGGCAGCTGATCAGTGATTCTCATCATTGATGTTTCTATCTCTCTCTCCCTCTCCCTTCCTCTCTGAAATATATATATATATATATATATATATATATATATATATATATCTCCTATCTAATAATAGACAAACATGGTAATTAACCATACCTCCACTACGCTTCCCATTGGCTAATCAGGGAGATATGCAAATTAACTGCCAACCAAGATGGCGGCCGGCAGCCAGGCAGCTGAAGTGAACATGAGGCTTTGTTGCCCCCGTGATGAAGGAAGCCAAGGTTCCCCGTCAGCCGCAGCCCAACTCTGAGCTGCACTCTAAGCAACAATGTTGCAATTATAGAAGCTAAACAAACCCCAGATACCTGCTTTCAGCCAGCTGGCCTCGGAGCTGGAGCCGCAACAAAGTTTCAATTACAGAAGGTAAATAAATTCCAGAATAAAAAAGAAAAAAAGGAGAGACTGGGAGCTTCAGTTGCAGACTTGGCCCTAAGCCCCTCATCCAGACTGGCCAGGCACCCCAGTGGGGACCCCCACCCTGAAGGGGGTGCTGGCAGCCTGAAAACAGCCATCAGCCCCTCATCCAGGCTGGCCAGGAACCCCAATAGGGACCCCCACCATGATGGGGTGTGGGCAGCCTCAAAACAGCCATCAGCCCCTCATCCAGGCTGGCCAGGCACCCCAGTGGGGACCCCCACCCTAAAGAGGGTGCAGGCAGCCTGAAAACAGCCATCAGCCCCTCATCCAGGCTGGGCAGGCACTCCAGTGGGGACCCTCACCCTAAAAAGGGTATGGGCAGTCTGAAAACAGCCGTCAGCCCCTCATCCAGGCTGGGCAGGCACCCCAGTGGGGGCCCCCACCCTGAAGGGGGTGGAAAACAGCCATCAGCCCCTTATCCAGGCTGGCCAGGCACCCCAGTGGGGACCCCCACCCTGAAGGGGGTGTGACCAGCTGCAAACAGCCATTAGCCCCTCACCCAGGCTGGCCAGGCACCCAAGCGGGAACCCCACCCTGATCCGGGACACCCTTCAGGGCAAACCAGCCGGCCCCCACCCGTGCACCAGGACTCTATCCTATATAGTAAAAGGGTAATGTGCAAACTGACCCTAACAGCAGAAAGACTGGGAATGACTGGTCACTATGACACACACTGACCACCAGGGGGCAGATGCTCAATGCAGGAGCTGCCCTCTGGTGGTCAGTGAGCTCCCACATGGAGGAGCTCTGCTCAGCCACAAGCCAGGCTGATGGCTGCCAGTACAGTGGTGGTGGTGGGAGCCTCTCCTGCCTCCTCAGCAGTGCTAAGGATGTCTGACTGCAGCTTAGGTCTGCTCCCCGCTGGCAAGTGGACATCCCCTGAGGGCTGCCGGGCTGCCAGAGGGGTGTCTGATTGCCAGCTTAGGCCCAATCCCCTGGGGAGCAGGCCTCAGCCAGCAGATGGTCATCCCCTGAGGGGTCCCAGACTGTGAGAGGGCACAGGCCGGGCTGAGGGACCTTCCACCACCACCCCCCCCAAGTGCACAAATTTTTGAGCACCGGACCTCTAGTATATATATATTTAAGAATTAGATGGTCTGAATTTAAATTTTTATTTTACCACTTACTGGCATGGTAACCTTGGGAAGTGACTTAATCTTTCTGTGTCTCAGCTTCCTCATGTATAAAATGGGGATGATAATAATATTACAGGCAGCATGAAAGTCCTGGGGAATCAAATCAATTAATACATGTAGAGCAGCAAATCAATATCTGACACAGAGCAAACACTCAATGCATGTTGATTAAACCTTTACGGTCACATGGCACACCTCACTCTCTGACATCATCTCAGCTGTTTGTGTTTCTTTACTGTTGTCCCCATAGCAATGAAGGCATGGAGCCTGCCTGTCCTGTTCATCACTCTATCCCCAGCATCTAGAATGGCACACAGTAGGGACTTGATAAATATGTGTGGTTAATAAATGAAAGATTATTAGGTGTGTGATTATTAGAGACTAATGAACAAAGGTATGATGAGAAAAATGTGAAGACCGAGTTACTGCATATTTCGGTAAAATAGTTTATGGGAACTTTCTGCTTCCATTTCACTGTATATTAAGCATTTATTCTCCTCTGATTTTGTCCCTGAACTCAAGCAAGGATTTCACCTAACCAGCATCTCCACACATGTGCTCATGACCCATGGGTCTAACTTCAGAAACTGATACAATTCAGGAAGAAAAAGTTGTGTTGAACCCTTTAGAAATAATAGCAAAGTGTATGCCTTCTCGGAAAAGGTGAGCTGTGGGCCCACGCTATAAAAATCAGCACCACCATAAAAATAGAGCAGCATCCAGAAAGTGAGCAAAAAGGAGACAAAAGCCTCTTCTGCCGCACACCTTCACGCACATACACATGCTCACACCACAAAACAGAGACTCTTTAGTGTGCAACACACACTAATGGCCTTGATGGAATTGTGCTTTTAACAGGTGGTAGGAATCTGTAAAGGCTCATAGACATTGTCCACTTCAATTGCTCATCCAGTGCATGAAGCCCTGCCAGGTGTCAGAGCACCTTTGCCTCCATCTGATTACCTGTCCAAACATCCACGGCACCTGTCTCTGATCCTCACCCATCACCACTTCAGTTACCAGTGTCCCCCTGGTTGCTCTCCTCTGTGCATTACAGTTTGATTGCGCCTGGGGTGACATATGTCCTTGTTTGTGCAGGACAGCTCCAGTTTACATACATTGTCCTCAAGGAATTCTCAGTGCACCCCTTTTCAAGTGTAGCAGTTTGGACATTAAATATATGATCCCCTAACTAGGCTCAGCTTCAACTGTAAGGCTTAGAAGTTGATGCAGAAACCCAATGGGAGTCATTTTAGGCT
>NW_005876346.1:0-10149 GCF_000147115.1 Myotis lucifugus | reverse complement strand
GGCACTATTTATTTCACACACAGCATCTGCGGGTTTGTGGGGCCAGGACTCTGCCTCACATCTGCGTCAACTACTAGGGCTCCTGTGGTCCCACTGGGTGTTCCTGGCCCCGGGAAGTCAGAGCAACAGGCTCAGGCTACGAGCTCCCTCTCGTCACCAGCCGTCTTCCCTCCTGGCCCTGGCCAAGGTCTATAACCACCCTCTTCTTCCCTTTCCTTATTTGCTGTTCGCTGTCCCAACTATAAGCTTCATGAGGGCAGAGGCTTATCTGTGCTCAAGGTCCATTCCCAGTACCATGGCCCATGGCAGACACTCAACAAGTATCCGTGAGTAAATGGGTGGGTGAATGAATGAATGAATGAATGAAAAATATAGACGAGTGGGAAAGGACATGGGTGCTGATGTCACTGACTAACTGTGTGAATTAACAAGTCACTTTCATTGATCAATGAATATTACAAACCTACCTTGCTCAATTTTATGGTTATTAGAAATATGCATATACATATACAGCACATATAGAGATAATATATATACACGGTTGAGCACAGCTCTTAGCCCTAGTACACAATCAATAAAGGCAGGCTATTAGGAAAACAGCTATAATTATTAAAAGGACCTAGACTCTTCCGACCAGCTCCACCAGAGCCATAAACCCACAAAAACAATAAAGCCAAGCGCGGAAACAGTGGCAAATGTTTTCGTCTCTAGCGCCTCACCTCCTGTTCCGGGGCCCCGGGAGCCTGAAGACCAGAAGGAGACCATTTCCTGATGCCCCTGCATCCTCCCGCCCACCCCCACCCCACCCCCCACCCCCATAGCCAAAACCCAAAGGAAGGCAGCAAGAAACCCAAAGAGATGCCGGAATTGAGAAATGACTTCATCATCAGACCTCATTCCGGGGCCCTTCCTCCGCCCCCTCCGCCTCGAGGGAAAGAGCAAGGCACCTCACAAACAGTCCGAGAGAAAAAAATCCTAATGGTGGATAAATATTTTATCACAGAGACTTAATGCAGCAGCGTGCAGCTCGCCCGAGCCATCTATCTGGAGATATGCAACTTTAAAAAGCTCGGGCTCTCGGAGAACGTTTTATTAATGACCTGTCTAGTTAAGAGGAGGAGGGAGTTTAGGCTCAAAAATGCATTAATACCAGTCGGGTGCGGAGTGGAAGGCAGGGGTCGGGGGAAGGAAGCGTGATAAATATTTTACGTCCCCTTAAAGAAATCCACGCTTAAAGGAGGAACAAATTTATTACTAATTATGCAATTATTTCATTTGCTGGTCTGGGCGAAGAAAAAACACTTTCTAAATATTTCTAATAAAGAACGTAAGGGTCCCACTCTGTTGTCCTTTAGCCGAGGCACAAGGTGGGAGGATTTGAAGCTGCCCTCTGCCCCATGCTAGCTCCAGCCCAGCTTCCCTCGGGTGTGGGGGCCCTCGGTTGTGGAGGCCCTCGGGTGTGGGGGCCCTCAGGTGTGGTGTAGGAACGGTCAAGCCGGAGGGAGAAGGCCCAGGGCAGTCACCTTCGGGAAGCCCTGTACCCAGGAACCTCAGCCTCCATCCCGGATGTGGCCAGAGCCCAGCCCCAAAGAGGTCCAGCAAGCGTAGGGGTGGCTCTGTCTGCTCTGACGTAGCTGATGAGGAGGGAAAGGCATGGACTCGGAGGGTGGGGGTGAGCAAGGAGCCCCTTGGGAGACGCATGGCCCACAGTAGCCAGTGTGACCAGGGACGGGGATGGCCGAGAAGGCATGATGGAGCCGATGACCGTGAACAGCACCACCGGGGACTGAGACTTACTCAAGCCAGAGGCTGCACCATCTCAGGCCCACGCCTCCCTGAGAGGCAGGGCCCAAGGATGAGAGAGGTTCCCCACCCACTCCCAGTCACAGGGCTGCAAAGTGGCAGAGCCAGGATCCCAGCAGAGCTTGCCCGACTCTAGGTTCCTGGCTGCCCTACACGGCATGGTCAAGCTCTGGCTCAAATCTCGGCCCCTCACCGTACAGATGGGGAAACGGAGGCCTAGCAAGGGGGACTGCGCAGTAAGTCTGTGAGGGGGCTGCGATTCGTGCCCTGGCTCCGGCCTCATCAGCAGCGTGACCTTGGGCCAGTCGATTAACCTCCTGGGCCTCGGTTTACCTGGCTCTGAAATAATCATCCCGATGATGCACGCTCTCCTTTCTCTAAGGGGTAAGTGCAAAGAACCAGTCAGCCAGGGGGTGCGGGCCTGTGTTTTGAACGTCCACAGTGAGTCAGCTGCGCCGGTGGGAGCTGGAGTTTTTCCACCTGCAGCCGATCTGCCCACAAATCCACCTCTGGGCCCCGGTAACCGTGACGCTTCCTCTCACTCTCCCCACTCCCACAGATGAGCTTGACAAGATCGGAAAGGCCCAGAGATTGTGCGACTTTCCCCTTATCCCACTAACTTGAAATAATTTAGCTATCAGCGTGAATGGGGAAATATTTTGTGATACAGAGACACATCTATCATAGCTAAATGGATTTACTGTGTAGAATGGCTAAACCCTATGAAATACAAAAAAAATAAAGCTGCAAAAAAAAAAAAAAGACCTATAACGCAGGCCCCTCCCACACCCCAGGGAACATGTTAGGGGGCATTTCTCCTCCTGGTGTACCCACCACACCCCAGACCTGGGCAAGGTGCCTTCCCGCACTGATGGCATTTACCAGGAGCCCGGAGCCACCTCCAGTCCCACAGAGGGACCAGAGGTTCCGGGAGGCAAAGAGACCTGCCCAAGACCCCAACGTGATTGAGCCAGGACTCTGGGCCCCTCTAAAGTCATCCCTTCCCCCATTACACACAGTGGGACTCTGAAGTGAGTCTGACCTCTTGCGACCCCAGTCCTGCCTCTGGCGGGCGGCATGACCTTCTGAGCAAACCTCAGTTCCTGCATCTGTACAGCGGGGACAACCCCCACCTCACGGGGTTAAGATGAAGTGAGACCATGTGGGTCAAGTACCTGGGATCTCGCTCACGGTGGGGCTCATGGCGGGGTGGTAGTTAATTACATTCTATCGCTGTTTGTTGTTGATCTTGTTGTTGGTACAAGATCCCCTGTGGCCACAAGTCAGGGACAGTCTCAACGAGCTGGGAGGAAGCAGGGGCCAGGGTGATTTCCAGGCGCTCCACGTGGGGTCAGGAACCAGGCCTCTGGGGTGAGACAGGCTCCCATGGCCCCCTAAGTGCTGGCTAGCGTGCCCGCCCTTGGCCCAGCCTCACACAATGGGAGGTCAGTCTCCTGGCTCAGCTGCTTTTAGCAACGCCGTGGCCCATCTGCCGAGTCCTGGTAACAATTGGCGCCAGGCCCTCAGCCTGCCATGCCTGCTCTGCCCCTGGCCCCAGGGCCCTTCAGCTCCCCAGCTGCTAAGACCAGCCCAGCCTGCAGTGCTTGGGTCAGTCAGCCTGTCTGGTGGAAGCGGGGCCAAGCAGGGAGGCAAGGCGGGCTGCTGCAGCTGGCTCTGTGGTCTGCTCTAAGGCCAGCTGTGGGTGGGAATGAGCCCTGAGCAGGTGGCCGCCCTGGCTCTCCCAGCACAGCCTGCGGGGGTCTGGGCGGCAGCGTGGGCAGCAGATGGTAAGGGAAATGCCTAGAGCCAATTCCACCAAAGCCTCAGACAGAGACGGGGCAGGGGTTAGGTGCACTCCAGCCTTAATCCTCTCCATCACGTCTCACCAACAGCTCTGCAGGAGGAAGCACAGGCCCCGGGATGCTGTCCAACCCCCACTCCCAGCCTGGCCAGGGAACCAAAAGGGACAGCTGCCTTTCTTAGAAAAACCTCTAAGAAAAAGAGCCCCTTGCTCGGCCCTCGCTCTTCCCCTGCACCTCATCCTGAAGGTGATTCGAGGCAGAGTTGGTTTCCTGTCAACCTGAGGAGTGGCAGGTGTAGACAGGCCTGGTTCCCACCCAGAGTGGCTTTTTAGCAGCTGCCTGGCTTGGGAGAGTCCGCTGAGTTTGGATCCTCACTTCCTGCGAGCCCGAGCCCTCTGTGCTGCAGGCCGAGGGGGCATGTGGTGACAGCAAGCAGAGCTTTAAAAGGACAGTCCTGGGCTCGAATTCTAAACCCTCCACTGCCCGCCTTGTAGGCCCCGTTTCAAGGCCGACCTAAGGCTCCCACAAGGTTAATGAGATGGGCTGGGCAGGATGCACCTCTGCCGGCCACCACTGTCAGCGCCCTCCCTCCACAGGCCAGGGACGAGGCCCCCACAGCCTCACCTGGCAGGAGGAAGGTGGTCCTGGTGGCGATGTTGATCTCTTGCAGGTGCTCCAGCGTCTCCGTGTGGAAGAGGCGGATGGAGGAGCCGGAGGAGAAGGCCATCCAGACGCCGCTGCCTGCCTTCACCATGTGCGTCACGCTCACGGCCTCATCCTGGTGCGCCTCGAAGCTTTGCTGCGGACAGAGTGGCGGTGTTGGTGCTGGGCCAGCCAAACACCTGGGGGCCAAGCTACTCTGGCCTCTGCCTGAACCAGCTGTGGCCGGAAGGAAACCCCAGGAGCCCAGCAGTGGCGTGTTGGTAATTGTTTAACAGGCAGAGGTATCCTGGTGTGTCATGTCTGCCAATTCCCCTGGTGTAAATACTTCCAACGGGGCCAATCTCAAGCTACCCACACGACATCACTGAACAAGGAGCAGGGAGAAAGTCACACACACCAGGCTCTGAGGAGCTGATAGCCCCAGCTCTAGCACGCCACCGTGACAGGAGAGAAAGAACTAAAGTCAACGGAAGGAAGCAGCCGCTTACATATTATCTAAAGTTACAAAGGCAGCCGACACAACTCCTGGGAAGAGAGGTGGGTGCTGTGAGCCAAATCCTCACCTTTTACAGTGGGAGGCATCACAGAATGTCCAACATTGATAAGTCAGGAACCAGCAGGGCAGACAAGTCACAGTCATGCAGGTGAATTGAAAACAGAAACAGGTGACAAGCATTTTCTCCCAGGAAGGGGTCTGGGGATGAACCATTCTATGCTATTTGATTTTTTTAAATAGGTGTATGTATAATTTTGGTCTTTTAAAGAAAACCTCTTTTTTATAGAGAGAAGACAGTCAGAGCCCCCATCCACCGCAGGACAAAGTCCAGGTTCTTTAACTCGGCACTCCGCCCGCCTCTGCCTCAGCTCTGCCCTCGCAGGCTCCCTCCACTCCAGGCCGACCCGAGCCTGGGCCGGAAGGACACTCAGGAGGAACCACGTGGCCATGCCTCCGCCCTCATGGTGACCTATGTGCTGTGTGCATCACCCAGTGCCCTCCTGGCAACAGCCTTTCAGCACCTGAAGACTCCCCTTCGGGGTGATGCCCCTCTTCCATGAGGCACCCCCCACCGCCCTTGCACCGGACCACCTTCTGCACACGGTTCTCCACTGTCCAGCCCCGTGACACCTACGCCACCCTGTGTCTGCTCAGCGCCTCCCACCCCGGACTATGATCCCCAACAGCAGACAGAGCCCCAGGCCTATCAGTGCCCCCTGCTCGGCACAGGGGCCAGCACGCAGTAACATTTGGTCAGAGTGCACGGACGGACCCTTGAGCTTCATCTACAACATCCAGATGTTGCTCCAATGCAGACAACTGCAGCACAGCAGACTGGAAACAACCTAAGTGCCCAACCATTCAGGTAACTCCAACACATCCACTCGGTGGACTGTTCCACACCCACTCAAAATCGTTTACACAGACTGCGTAAAGAACATAGGAAAATGTGAATGGTAGAGCAGCAAGTGCAAAAAAAAAAGAGAGAGAGAGGAAGACGTGCAGGGAAGGAGAAACCTGAATGCCCGATGGGCAGGGCCTCATGAGTTTCCTCCTTCCCTTTCCTCTGTAAAGAGCACAGAAACCCGAAACTGCAGGAAGATGTTGGACAGAACATGGATTTGCTATCAGACCTGGTATTAGAGCTAATTTCCTCAGTAACTGCACAGGCCTGGCCCTCAGTTTCCCATCTGTAAGTGGAAGTTGTCACGAGGTTACAGGGACCTGGGTGAGGGGGAGCTCGGTGCAGGCCCAGTTCCTAATATGGTCTCATTCATTAACAGATGTTCTTGAGCTCCTACTATGTGCTTGGCATGGGTCTAGGTGCTGGGAAGGTAATGATGAATGAGATCACCCAGGGGCTCTCAGGAAGGGTGTGTTCCCAGTGCAGAGACCAGTGAAACAAAGACACAGATAAAGATGACTCCAAATAATTAAAACCACTGCACAGGAAAAAACGTTGGGAGCCATTAAGGTTGGGTGGCCAGAGAAGGTCTCTCTAGGAGGCATTTAATCAGAGACATTAAAAACGTGAAGGAATCAGCCCTGGAATAATGGGGTGAGGGTGGGGAGAGCATTCCAGGCAGAGGGCACAGGAGGTGCAAAGGCCCTGGGGCAGGAATGAGCTTGCCATGCTTGAGAAACAGAAAGGTGGTCAGTGTGGGGAGCACAGTGCTAAGACAGAGGTGGGAGAGGTGGGCAGGGCCACCTTAAAATCCACTGAAGAGTTTGATTGTAAGTGCTGGAGGGGGCTGAGCTGGTAAGTGTCATGATCGGGTTTACCTTGGAAAGGGGCTCAGTTCATCAGCTGTGTGTGGCAGGAGCCTGGAATTCCAGGCCTCGTGCGAGCTTGGTGAACAGGAAGCGGCAGTAACACGACTCGGCTTGTTTTGCTGCAGAGTCACTCTAGCTGGAGCCTCAACCCAACTCCATCCCGTCTCCAATCACCAAGAGGTTTCCCATGGAGACAAAGAAGCTGGTGGGGGTTAGGGGGTCCTCCATAGGGAACCAAGGCAATCAACTCGAAGCTCATTCCTGATCTCATTCCCGATCTGAATGCAGGACCCAGAAGGGCAAGACTTTGAGATGGCCAACAAAATTGCTTTTCTAAGCCAGCCCCTGATGGCTGAGCTCTGCGTCCCAGCTGGGGGAAATGGGGTGCTCTCAGGAGGCAGGGTTCTGAGGCTCGCCCCTTACTGGGGGACCCTGAGAGCAGCAGCGATAGCTCCCTCTCAGACAGGAAGTTCACCAAGGGCAGGG
Source organism: Myotis lucifugus (assembly GCF_000147115.1). Classification (NCBI taxonomy): domain Eukaryota; kingdom Metazoa; phylum Chordata; class Mammalia; order Chiroptera; family Vespertilionidae; genus Myotis; species Myotis lucifugus. The sequence continues at coordinate 3,126 of NW_005876346.1, read as the reverse complement.
GCGCATCTCCATCAAAGTGGGGGCTCCCCAGGAGCAAGGAGAGGACAGGGAGCTATTTCCTCCTTCAGACCGGGGGCTCAGACTAGGGGCTCCCGGGGGGTGGGGGTTCTCTGTCCTTCTTTCTTCAGCAGCCCACCCCAGTGAAGGCCCAGGTGCGGGAGACTCAGCCAGGGAGCCTCTGGAATTTGGGGAGAGGCTGAACCCCTCATAGCCTCCACAAAGCCAAGTCCAGACCATGCAATGCCAGGGGGGTGAGAGGGGGGGGGTGAATTTCCATTTCTCTGTCCTTTCACCCCAAACCTGCTGCCCATAGTCCTGGCAAGCCTAGCTTCCAGTTCTCTTTTGTTTTCCTCTTTTTTTAAACCTTTTTATTGAATCTAGTGGGGTGACGTTGGTTCATAAAATTACACAGGTTTTGGGCGTACAATTCTATTATACATCATCTGTACACTGCACTGTGTTCACCACCCCAACCAAGTCTCCTCCCATCACCACTTACCCCTTTACCCTCTTCTACCTCCTCCCACCCCTCCCTCTGGCCATCACCACACTGTTGTCTGTGTGTGAGGTTTGGGGTTTTGTTTTGTGTTGCTTAATCCCTTCCCCTTTTCCGCCCCCGCCTGAACAGTTCTCTCTTCTTGAGAGGCACCTCCTTCCGGGAGACCCTGGTGGAGGGGGTGCTATCCTCCAGAAGAGCCTGCGCCGGAGACAACTTTCCTGAAAGCCCACACGCAGGCCGAGCGCCTGCTCAGACAGGACACTCCCGGGGCCTTGCTGGGAGAGGCCCGGCGAGGACCTCACCGATGAGACCCTGAGGCCCAACCTGACTTCCCAGGCCGCCGCCCTCGGTGAAGAGGTGGACGGGCGGACGGGGAGCAGGTGCTCCGTCCAGACTTTTCCAAAGGCAGCTCGCACATACTTGTACACAAAAACACACGCACCATCAGGAAGGCGGGTGCGTGCTCATACATGTGCAGTGAGGCTCCTGCCCGGCTCCTGCAGAAAAGTGAGCGTTCCCTGCCTCCGAGAAAGCCAACCCGCGCTGAAACCGAGAGGCCTGGGACCACGGAAAGGTGCCCCCGAATCTGCAGCCAGCCGGCCCTGCTGCTGTCAGAACCGAATTAACAGAGAAGTCAGTGGTGAAATCCAGGCTCATTTCTCCAGAGGCCTCACAAGTCTGTCTCCAGGCCCAACGGGCCTTGCACGAGGCCTGCGCAACCCGCCAACCCAGCGGTGAGGCGGGTGGGGCGGGGCAAAGGTACATTGAACCACAGCACAGCGGCCCAGCCCCTCGCTCCTCCGTTCTCTCCAGGCTCCCCAGGACCCCTCCCTATGCCAGGGCACGCAGGGCAGGCGCAGTGGCACGCCGGCATCATGTGCCCGAGGGGGGCTGAGGGCAGCATCCCGTGGTGTAGGCGGCAGTGAGGCCCAGCTCTCGCTGCCCACTGGGCTCGGGCTGACAAGCCACGCAGCTGGGGTGCTCACTTGCCCAGAGAGGAGCTCAGAAATTGCAGGGGAGGCTGTCACCTCAACAAGGGCAGGGGCGCATCTCCATCAAAGTGGGGGCCTCTCCTTTCCTCCCCCCCAGGGCCAGGAGATACACTGCCCACCTGGCCCCCCAACTCAGGTCATGGCTTCCCATTTCTCAGCTCTGGATGCCTCCCCTAACCCCTAGCGGTATTGGGGGCCCAGGAGTGGGAGCTTTAAAATGACACTACGAATTTGTAGCGGAAGTGGTAGCGGTAGCGGTAGCGGTAGTGGTAATTAAAGGGGAGGGTGTTGCTGAGGAACAGTATATCCACAAATTCTCCAAGGATCACCTGTAGGGGACCTTACATTACAAAGGGAATCTGGTACCTTTATGATGGGGAGACCTGGCGAACCCACCTGGACCCAGCGATCAAGAAGGGGGCCAGCCTGTATGTCCCGCCTCCTTGGGTGATGTGACAGGAAGTCACATCTATCCAAGCATCTGGCCACGCAAATCTCGTCACGAGGAAACAACTGGGCAATTCCAGATGATGGGACTTTTTAGAAGACACTGGCTTGGACGTCTCAAAAAAGTGCATATCATGGATACACACACACACACACACACACACACACACACGCACACATGCACACATGCACACACGAGCTCGCAAAGGGATTATTCCTGATCAAAGGGAGACTAAAGAGACATGACAACCAAATGCAACATGCGGCCCTTGCTGGATCCTGGGTGGGGCTGGGGAGAAGCTCTGGCGGATACTCTGGTGAAAATGTGCACGTGGACAGTACATGGATGTCAAACTTCTGGGTACGTTAAATGCTCCTGAAGTCACCTAGGAGAGCCTTGCTGAAGTATTTGCACGTGGAGGGTGATGATGCCTACAACTGACTTTTAAATGGTTTACCCCAAAGGGGGGGGCTTTCCAGCGCCCCGGTTTCTTCCAGGTTTCTTCCCAGCGCCCCGACCGGCTCCTGACTGCAGCCAGCGTGCACAGAGCACCCAGTGTGCAGCCCTGTCCCTGGAGCCTCCCAGCACCATGGACAGAGAGAGGAGACCCAGCTCCCCGGCCAGGGACGAGCTGGGAGCTGGCGGCAGGCCCAGGCCTCCCCTCCGGCGGCCAGCTTTTAATTTTTTTAAATAACTGTCTCTCCCTACCTGGTGTCCTGCACCCGCTCACGGCACCCTGTCCCCTTGGCCCTGTCCCTGCAGCCTCATGGCAGCCCCCACAGGCACTGCACAGAGGGCTTCGGTGAGTGAGACGGCCCCAAATAGTGCTGACACAGCCCAACCTCCAGTCGTACAATATTTATGTGCCTCCAGGTGACGCTCTGTGCTGGTTTCTAGAAATTCCCAGGTGAGCAGCTCAGAATTCAAAGTCATTAGAGCTAAGATGATGCCAAGGAGCCGGGAAGGAACGCTGGGGCTTTCGGGGGCCAGGAGCTGCTGGGGCCAAGGCCGGGGGCTGGCAGCTCTGTTGGTTGGGCTCCTACTATGCACCAGGCTTTTCCCAGGCCGCAGTGTTCCATCCTCACAGAGACCCGTATGAGAGAAGAGGAACGCGCCCAGAAAGGGGACGGGAGGAGCCGGGTGACCCACAGGCAGGGACGGAGCTGGGCAGGGACCCAAGCTCAGTG
>NW_005876345.1:0-10152 GCF_000147115.1 Myotis lucifugus | reverse complement strand
TCTTGGGGTCATGAAGCCAATTCAAAACAGTGTCACCCTAGCAATACTTCAAATTACCATCAGAATTGCCATGACAAGAAAAATGAGTCAAGCATTGCAAATGTGGCATTTGTATGTGGGCTGGCTGACTTCTAGCAGCACGGACAATCCACTGGGTGCTTTTTCATATAGGGGCGCACTGACACCACTCTCGTACCTTAGTTCGTATGCCAGGTCATATATTGCCAGAGAAGTCTACCAAGCTCTTTAATTTCATGTTACCACACATGTGTTGCAGCTGTAATGTGTACTGAAGCATATCTCTTCCTCTCACTTATAGAGCAACGCAATTGGTGCTGGGTTTCTCCTGCTGCACGGACCTTGTCCTTTCCTTAGAAAGCTCTTACTTCAAAGGGGAAAGGAGACAGTTAAGCAAAGACTGACAACATGTGCCCGGCACTCTGGCTGGGGTTGTGAAATATTTGGTTGAACAAAGGATTGCTGATTATTTTACTTGTGGGAATTAACAGGGGCTCCCTGGAGGTGGTAATATGTAACACAAACAAACATTGGGATAAAAGTTTCAAATGATTGATTCTTCTTGTGTAGCCAAAGGTGTTTTAGTAAGAGAAAGTTAAGAAAAATAATATTGCTATGCAAGTAGGCTTTTGGTATTTCATTTTTTCCTCACAATAAATAACATTTAATTTATAAATAGTTTTATTTGTTGAATTATCTAATCTTCCAATGTATGCATGCCACATGGTTACTCAGACATCCAATTTTGCATTTCTGATTTTCAATTAATGTGTGATTTAGACATTATACATGTGTAATCAAATATCTTTCATTAGACAAAAAGTTGAATAGAAAAAAGCAACTTTAAGAAATTAATTGTATGCCCTGGCTGGCTGGCTGGTGTGGGTTAGTTGGTGGAGCCTAGTCCCAGGCACAGAGAGGCAGCTGGTTCAATTCCTGGTCAGGGCACATGCCTGGGTTGCAGGCTCAGTCCCTGTGGGGAGAGGGGCGGGGAAGCCAATCCATGCTTCTCTCTCATTGATGTTTCCCTCTCTTTTTCCCTCTCTCTTTCTCTAAAAATCAATAAAGACATATTAAAGAAAAAGAAATTAACATGTAGTTTAAAATTTCTCCTTTGCAGTTCAGTTTAAATATTTATATACATTTGTGTAACAATGTAGTGATCTTTAAATTTCATATTTACCCTGCATTGCTTACTAACCTGCTTGTATTCTGTTATTGGTCTATTTCTCTTTGCCTCCACATGAACAAATTAGTTATTTGAATGTGGTCATGCTTGTCAAACTGAAAGGCTAACACAGGCCAAATAAACGAGGCATGCCTGCAGGCTACAAGTTTATACAATGCTTGCATACATTGTTTAAGTAAATCAAGGTGGGTAAAACTAAATATACATGTTATACAAATGAAATCATACAGCAAGCCTGCATTACTATGGATCTAGTCTGATGGGTTTGGTCTCAGCACTGCCTGACACCTTTTCCCACTTGCACACAGTAAGGTGTGTGACCAGTGACCTGTAACTCAGAAGGAAAGGAGGCAGAGTGGATGTGAGTGGAAACTCAGGTTCTGACTAGGCAGCCATGATGATCAGTTTCTAATATTTCTGGGAAGGACACAGAAATAGCCGAATGTTAACTTTACAAGACATAGATTTAATGAAACGTCCTGAAATCACTGGTGAGTACTTCGCTTCCTCAGACGCAGGAAATAAGCAATCTTTCAGACTTGGCTTTTCAATTAACGATGGAGGAGGGTCTGTCGCATGGAGCAATTCAAAATGAATATAGAGAGTGTGTTTTAAAGTGAAATAAAGTGGCTGAAAGTCATAGTCACTTGTGTCAAATTCAATTCCTTAACTGCAAATTTGATTGTTGTGATGTGAGGTAGAGTTACAGATGGGGTGATGGGGTCTTAAGAGTCATTACAGAGCTGAGAGAACAAGCTTCTTTATCGAAGACGTGGGAATTACAAGTCTTATTTTCAGGTTGGTAAGGTTAAAATGAGAAAAAATATAGGAGAGGTCTGACACATAGTAGAGTGCTAAATAAGAGGCAGTTTCTTCTCTTTTTAGCTCAAAAATCCTTCCTAGTAATTGGAAGCACATTATTCTTAAAGACTCAGGAACAAATCACTAACTTTTGCCTATTTAATTGACTATGTAATTACAGAAACTAAATGCACTCTAAGTAATTAGGAAAGAACAATGCAATAGAATTTCCATCATCCAAAGCAATTTTGCATTGACAATAACCAAAATGGAGTTTACATTTTGTGCAGTTAAACGTAAGCATAGTTTCTTTTTAATTTTCTAAATAAGGTAAAAAGATGAACTTGAAAATCATGGTCCAGATAGTAATGGTTGTTGCTATTAAAATGCATGTTTGCCCTGGCAAGCATGGCTCAATGGTTAGAGCATTGGCCCATGCACCAGAGTGTAACGGGTTCGATTCCTGGTCAAGGACACCTAAACATTGAAGTCCCTGCTCTGTGAAAGTTAATATTTCAGTGGGGAAGGAAGGCAAGTTGGCAAATAGTTCCAATTTTTATTTTAAGAGTTTTCCAACTAAGGCCCAGACTGTAAACTGCAGGAAGCTGGAGATTTTTGATGTTTTAATCTTGTTTTGGTTGTTTTATCTTCACTAATTAATCTGCAATACCTCAAATTATATTATCGGCACATATTACATGTTAAATAAATAGTTATTGAATGCTGCAGTAATCAAAGGAAAAATGAGACATCATTCTGATTAAAGGGAAATACTTTTTAATTCCCATGGTAATGTTCTGCAGACTTGACATCATCTACCCTGTTAGTATAAATATGTGCCTAAACCACAGGTATATAGATTTTTTGTATAATGTAATACAGTGAATCTATGAAGAACACTAGAGAATGTAAAAAAAATAGAGATAAGAAGTGGGAATAGAAGTTCTATTATTATTTTTCACATTCAGTGGTAAATTTCGTTGTGTCCTTTGGGTTCATGAAACCAGTTGGTTCTATTTCGGTTTGTGATGAAGGAACAACCATAGGAGTAAAAATGCTACCTGGTGTTTATGGGACACAGTGTAAATTTAGGGTGACCCACACTTTTTGACGTGTACTCCCTGGGTAAGTGGTAAAGTTGAGAAAATGATCTGATATATTTCACTTGGGCAAAATCAGTTATGAAAAGAACATATGAAATGGCAATTATAATGTGTTGATTGGATCTTTGGGTTAATTAATTCCTAATTTGTGGGTAATGAAAGCCCTTCCTGAAAATAATTTAAAGATATTTCCTGATGAAATATGTTACATTGATTAAGCTTTGAACATACTTAGTTTTATTTATTTTTTTTACCACAGGTTTCTCAAAGCCCAATTAATTTATACTGAATACAATACAAGAAATAGAAAAGAAATGTATTTTGATATTAGTGGAAATTATTAGCAAACATAAACGTATGCTTGATTAGATTTCAACTGTTTAAAAATTTATTGGGGTGACATTGTTCAATGGAATCATATAGGTTTCCAGTATACATTTCTATGATACATGATCTATACACTACATTCTATGCCCACCACCCAAATTCAAATAAGATTCTGTCACCATATATTGGTTCCCCTTCACCCTTTACTAAACCACTTCCCTGATAGTTATGCTCAACACTTTCAGTGATATGGCTGTGGTGTAGTTGTACTGTTATATTAAACATTCCTCATCGCTGACGTATGTCATTTCCCGTAAGCATATTATGTATCCCCTCCTCTTAGATGACACTCTTGTCTAGGTCTTAATTTGGTCAGTGAAACTGTGAGCCTGAGTGTGATGGCATGAGTCACAGATACAACTGACCACTGGAGAGCTCTCCGTCATCCTAGTTGTGTCAGCTCTAACTCACTACTTAACCTTTCTGAGCTTCAATATTATTTTTATTTGAAGATCTGAGTGGTGATATATGTGCATGTCATTTTGATGCATAATTGCATAAGTACCTGCAAATAAGTGTATAGCAGTAAATGGTGGAAAACTCTAAAATTTAGCTAAAAGAAAGTTACTTTAGGTTATCCTTTAGCATTTAAACATTCAGAAAACAATAGAAAATAATCCCCATATATGCATTCAACAAGTATAAATATTTATTACCAATAAAATAAAGATTATTATAATTATACTGTAATAAGTAAATATTAATTATCATTAAACAGAATTCTTCTGCTTCATCTGTACCTAAAAATAAGTTACAAAAGCACATCTTTAATTTACAGTGCAGTTATCATAGCTAACAAATGGATGATTACTTAAATTCAGTTAATATCCCATGCATTTTTAAATTTTACTAATTTTTATTAATTATTTACATTTAGTTTGTTATGGTTAGGGTTTTCAAATAAGTTCTTTATATTATCATTTTTATGTTTCTTAAGTCTACTTCTGTGCAACCGTTTCAGAAAATTTTTATGTATAAAGCAAAGTAGAAATGAATAAGTCAATGAAAATCTGTTTACTTGGAATTTATTCTAAACTATATATGTCTATCTGCTCATCTTTACCCTTAAACTATTGTAAAACAAATTGCAGTGGTCCTAACATACCCGCTAAAATTCATAACATATCTCAAAGAAAGGATATTCTTTGATATATTTTATACCACAAACACCTGGCACTAATAATTATTTATAATATCTAATACCCAGTTCTTTTTAATATTTCTAAGGTGTTGGTACCTAGCTAGGGGGACAGGCAGAGAAGTATAAGCTGGGCAGTGACTAGAAAAGAAAAAGCCCAAATAAGCATCTGCCTTCCACATTGGTTACCACAGCATCTACATGCATTTATTATTATAATCAAATGTGAAAGAAAATCTTTTAAAAAGCTTGCAAAAGAGGTGTGTAACAAATACACATCATTCACGGTATTGGTTAATGAGAAGATAAAAGACGCCCATCATTGGCTAAAATAACACTAAACATATTGCAAGTAGATCTTGACCTCTTCAGGGAGAATGAACAGTAGTAATTAGAGAAGCAGTTATTTTTTTGGGGGGTGGGGTCATATGATGAAGAAAAGTTTAGTGACCTATATGGAAGAGCAGCCATTTATATAAAACTAGAGGCCAGGTGCACAAAAATTTGTGCACTTGGGGGGGGGGGTCCCTCAGCCCGGCCTGTGCCCTCTCGCAGTCTGGGATCCCTCGGGGGATGTCCACCTTCTGGCTTAGGCCTGCTCCCTGGGAGATCAGGCTTAAGCTGGCAGTCAGACATCCCTCTGGCAGCCTGGGAGCCCTTGTGGGTTGTCCACTTGCCAGCAGGGAGCAGACCTAAGCTGCAGTCAGATATCCTTAGTGCTGCTGAGGAGGCAGGAGAGGCTCCCACCACCACTGCTGTACTGGCAGCTGTCAGCCTGGCTTCTGGCTGATCAGAGCTCCCCCTGTGGGAGCACACTGACCACTAGGGGGCAGCTCCTGCATTGAGCATCTGCCCCCTGGTGGTCAGTGTGTGTCATAGTGATCAGTCATTACCAGTCATTCTGTTGTTAGGGTCAATTTGAATATTACCCTTTTATTATATAGGAGTGTCTGGCCAGCCTGGGTGAGGGGCTGATGGCTGTTTGCAAGCTGGCCACAGCCCCTTCAGTGTGGGGTTCCCCACTGGGGTGCCTGGCCAGCCTGGGTGAGGGACTCAGGGCCATTTTCAGGCTTGCCACACCCCCTAAAGGGTGGGAGGGTCCTCCTGGGGTGCCTGACCATTCTGGGTGAGTGGCTGATGGCAATTTGCAGGCTGACCAAGCCCCCCAGCGGGGACCCTTACCCCATGAGGGTGTGGCCAGTCTGGGTGAGTGGCTGATGGCTGTTTTCAGGCTGGCCACAGCCCCTTCAAGGTGGGGGTCCCCCCTGGGGTGCCTGGCCAGCCTGGGTGAGTGGCTGAGGGCCGTTTGCAGGCTGGCCACAGCTTCTTCAGGGTGGAGGGTCCTGCTGGGGTGCCTCGGCAGTCTGGGTGAGGAACTAATGGCTGTTTGCAGGCTGCCTAAGGCAGCCACACCCCCTCATGAGGGTGTGGCCAGCCTGGGTGAGGGGCTGATGGCTGTTTGCAGGCTGGCCACAACCCTCAGCCACCCAAGCTCCCAGTGGAGGCTGGCTGGAAGCAGGTATCTGGGATTTATTTGTCTTCTATAATTGAAAATTTGTTGCCATGAGCGGAGGCCACAGCCAGCTCAGGGCTGGCTGGAAGCTTGGCTTCCTCCATCACCCCGGCAACCAAGCCTCCTACTTGCTCCAGCTCCATGGCTGCCGGCCCCATCTTGGTTGCGTTAATTTGCATATAATCACTCTGATTGGCAGGTGGGTGTGGCTTAGGACATAGCGAAGGTACAGTCAATTAGCATCTTTTTCTTTTATTAGTGTAGATTAGAGAGAGAGAGAGCAGTCTTTTCCCATGGGGGTGGAGGGAGGCAGCCCTGCCCAAATGGAGTTTGTATCTGCTTCCAATAAACTTTTACATTTTTTATTAAAAATGGCTTTTTGTCCACGAGTTTATTCTTCAAACTTCATGAGGACAAGAACCCACGGAAAGAAAAGTCTGCAGCCCAAGTCCCACTTTTCAATTTGAAGGTTTGTTAAAACATTTGAGAAGCATCTTTGCCTAGTGCATTTTAAAGTGAAGTATTGGGAAGGATATATATCATGATGAATCACAGTTACCATTTTTTCCTAGTGGGAATATATGACAATTTCAGTGAGCCATACATGATCTGAAGAAAATGAAAATGCACAATGTGCTATTATGTATGATTTGGGGGAGAAAAGTTGTTGAACATGCGAATGAGAAAAGGTGTGTTTGTTCTGAGTTTTACATGGGTCAAAGAAATCATTGCTGAGGAATAAGATCCAAAATCTGAGGAGAATCTCCACTTCCTCTCTGGAGCAGACAAGGTTGGTCCTCATCCCAAAGAACCTACAAAATCATCTGCTATTTTTTTGTGTTGCTTTCCTATGTTGTCTTTTGGGGGTTTTGTAATGGGACAAACAATGGGTCCGGGCTGTCATGACTTGAGCCAATTAAGTGGAGAATGGGTTGAACCATATATGAGTGTTTATTCCAATACTGCGGGCAGTATGAGAGAGCAGCTGGTCATCCACAAAAATCTGCTCTCCACCCTACCATAAACCAGCAATTTATATTGGTAAGAAGTATAAAGGATTATATGGGGAAATAGCCAAAGGGCATGCCAAATGAACAGTTAACAGGTAAGCAGGCTGGAGATTTTCAAAGGTTTGCAGGTATACAAAAGGCCTGGGGATCTTCAAAGGGCTGGTGATTCTGGTTTCCGCAACAAAGTTGTTAATCTTTGTCTGATAATAGGCAGCTCCAAATGGGGAGGATGGGCTACATTCAGGTCATCTCCTTTGTCCTGAGTGCAGCTGCCAGCCAGGTGAGAATGTGCCTTCTTTAATCAGAACAAAACAATCACGGTTAACAGAGCATGATTGATATTTCTTACAATTCTAGCTGGTTCCCCAACATATTTTCTGCTCTTATCAGTCTCATAGTTTTGAGAGGGGTGTGTGTCGATTAATTTGTTGTATGTGGATGTCCGGTTGTTCTGGCAACATTTGTTGAAAAGTCTTGTCTTCGCTCCATTATATTGTTTTTGCTCCTTTGTCCAAAATCATTTATTTGGGTGTACTTCAGACTCTCTGTTCTGTTCCATTGATCTAGTTGTCTGTTCTTTTATTAATAACACAGTCTTCATTACTAACATTCCTTTAATTAGCCATTCATGTCCATTTAAAAAGTGGTGATAACCTTCCTTATATTTCTGACATTAGTAATTTGTCACTTCTCTCTTTTTTTTTCTCTTATTGTTTAGGTTAGCTAGAGGTTGATCAATTTTAATAATCTGTTCAAACACCACCTTTCATTTTCATTGATTTTCTATATTATTTTTCTGTTTTCTATTTTCTCACTTTCTTCTGCTTCTTTTAGACTTAAATTGCTTTTCTTTCTCATTCCCTAAGGTGAAATCTTAGATTATTGCTTTTAGGTCATCCTTCATTTCTAATATATTTATTAAATGTTATAGCTGCGTCTCACAAATTTTGATAGTTTGTATTTTAAAATAATTTTGATTATTTGTTTTAAAATAATTTAAATTTACCTTGGAGTTCAATTTTAGACTCATATGTTATTTAGAAGTATTTTGTTTCATCTCAAAATATTTTGGAATTTTAAGCTACATTTCTTTTATAGGTTTTTTATTTAACTTCATTATTCTCTGAGAATATACTTTGTATAATTTATTTACTTTTAATTTTCTTAAAGGTTACTATGGCCCAGAATGTTGTATATATTGGTGAATGTTCCTTCTGATCTGAAAATTATGTGTATTTTACTGTTGTTGGATGAAGTATTCTATAATTGTTAATTAGGCCAACTTGATTGATAGTGATGTTTAGGTAAAATCTGATAGAATTGAAATATAATAGATAATTTAATTTTTATAATTGGAAAGTTTAACATGCTTTTTTGATAAATTGACAGTTGGTTAATCAAGCAGGAGGAAAATTAGTAAGATACTTGTGAAAAGCAAGGAGGTTAGAAGGGCTGGAGGAGAGTGAACATGTGGAGGAAATATGTTCAATATCAGGAAGAAGGGCAGACCATATGCGCCTGCAATGAGATGTGAAGGAAGGATTAATTTGAAGGAATGATGATGAGCTCATTTTTCATAGATGATACGTTCAAACTGAATATTAGAGTTTCAAGTGAAGATGTCAAATAGACATCTGGGATATTAGCAACTACATTACACAGGCTCTAAGAAATCCAATGCCTCTATGAAATACTATTAAATAGTTTTCCATGACTGAAATTATCACAACCTCCCACTAGTGGGAAATGCATTATGAATGCTTTCCAGAATTAAGGCTCACTTGGGATTTGTTCATCAGTTGAAAATAGGGCAAATCAACATGATTTTGTCTTATCTCTACTTCAGTTGTTAATGTAGATGCAGAAGATGTGGGAGTTAATTCTTTTTTTCTTTCTTTTCTTTTTTTGTGAGCTATTCTTAACAAGGTTGAATGTTGGAATACTAGGTTATGAAGGTTGCGCTTATATATGAGAGAGTAATGTTAGTTGTAGACAATAGATTTTAAACAGTTTGAGGAGGAATATAAAGGCACGAGGAAGGTGAGGAATGCAAATATATAACATAGTCTGTGGAGAGCAGCTACAGCATTTGGACAGGTTCAAGCCTGGGACTAATGACAGGGCACGATCCTCTTGTGGCAAAGCCACGTGCAAGTCCCAGCACAATTATAGCCAAAGGCTATAGTTGTAAACTTGAACCTATGGTCCCAACCTGTGGTCCCATATGGCTGAGTGATGTGGGCTTGATAGAGTTCAGGTGCATGTAATTTAGTAGATTCGAAACCCAGGAGAATATTGTAAACATCTTGACCACGCCCTTACTTTGCCTTGTGGAATCTGGCTATAAAATAGACTCGGCTTGCAGGCTGTGGCACTGTCGCTCCATCAGAGAGGACAGCATCCCACCAAGCCCCAGCTTTATTCTCTTGTCTGTCTTTTCTAAATCCTTCACCGCCCCCTCTCAGGATCACCCATGGCTGTGCCAGCTTGGCACAATAGTCAATAAAGGGCAAAACTTAATATTGTTGATAAATTATTTGTTAGAGTATTAGAGGAAATAAGTGAGGGAGATGGGAAGTATTGATAAAAAAATATGATGGATTTTGGTTATGGTACTGATGAAAAGGTGGGCTAAGACCATACATGCGAATGGCTAATACAGGGTGAAAGACAAAATCATTGGAAGAAAATATTTCAAAAAATTAAATTTTAGTATATTGGAAGGATGGCCAAAGTGGATAATAAAATTACCAAAGGTGAAGATAACAGTAGTGTTGGAGAGATTGAGAGTGATCCATGTAACTTCAGGGAATAAAACAGAGTGTCCCAGGGGGATTAGAAGGCCAGAACAGAGTGAAGTAGCATCTGGTATAAACTGATAAAGTACATCATCATACCTCGAGGATTTGTAAGGAGGAAAAAGAAAATGTTCCTGGACTAAGCCATTAGGGATAAGAAGGTAACTGCCCCAACCTCCAGGGCCAATGAGAAGA
>NW_005876344.1:0-10152 GCF_000147115.1 Myotis lucifugus | reverse complement strand
TAGGGAGCGATCAGCCAGGAGGGGAGGGCAGTTGGAAGCGAGCAGACCGGCAGGGGGGGGGGCAGTTGTGGACAAGCAGGCTTTCAGGGTGGGGCCAGTTGGGGGCAATCAGGTTGGCAGGAAGAGTGGTTAGGGGTGATCAGGCAGGCAGGTAGGTGAGTGGTTAGGAGCCAGTGGTCCCGGACTGTGAGAGGGATGTCTGACTGCCGGTTTAGGACATCCCCCAAGGGGATCCAGATTGGAGAGGGTGCAGGCCAGGCTGAGGGACACCTCCCACCATGCATAAATTTCGTGCACCAGGCCACTAGTACTAATAGAAGGTCAGATGCTGGAGTCGAACCCCAGCAGGTCCAGGGGTCCCCAAAGGTGTGGATGGAGTCAGCAAAGAAGGAATGACACGAAGACAGCCTTCAGTTGATCAGCAGCCTAGTCAGGACCTCTAGCCAGGATCTCCAGCCAAAGTTCTGGTTAGGAACTCCAGCCAAGCTCTGGTTAAGATCTGATCAGGATCTGATGAGGATCTGATGTTTATTATCTTGTTACATCTATATTTATACCAGCCGATTTTAATTCTGTCAATTTCTATTACAAAGGTTAGGGCGTTTCTTATCTCCATTCCAGGGAGTAAAGATTATGTAGCTTAACTACCAGCCTGGCACTTAATTAAGGGATTGTATCCCCTCCCTAACCTCAGGGAAAAATCCCCACCTGGTGAAACAACCTTTCTCGGAGAGGTGACCTTGATTAAAACACATGGCGCTAAGGAGAGCAAACATATTAAGAACAATATGCTATATATGCCAGGTCCCTTGAAATATATGCTGTGCAGATGTTTCTTTCCTGCAGCGACTGTGTCAAGCAGCAAGGACGGACCGGCTTCTGGCAAATTCCCCCTTTTTTATTTTTTAAATGATAGCGCATGCAAATCAGTGGCCACCTCTCAGATTGGGCTGTTAAAGACTTGGAAGGAGACTGGCAAGCAATGACAATAAGCATAGCTATAAACATAGTGGATGAAGCGCACAAGGAGCCCCGTTCCTTAGGAGGTTGCCAGCCTCTTCAGTCAAGAGATTTCAGCTGTCCTCAAGTTATTGGTTTGATTGTCTTTGTTGGTCTGGCTAGTGGGCGGCGTCACTGGCAACGGGCTTCCCGAAGTGTCAGCGAGTTGAAGGGCTGCATCAAAGGGTCCATCAGGGCCGTGCAGGAGTAAGCTGTGTCCTCTGGGTCAGCTGTTATGGAGGATGGACGGTAGTAGAGAGAAAAAGAAAAGAAAGAAAAAGAACTACAAGGCATGGAAGTGTTTAGAAAAAAGAAGGAGAAGAAAGGGAAGAAGGCAGCATCCTGACACAGCCCTTTCCTTCATCTGCCCCTTTCCCTGTGGTCCAAGGTAGAAATGGGAAACAAGTCCTGTTTCAGTGAGAGGGCAGCTGCTGTCAGCCAGTCTCTGTCTTTACCTGGGTCCCCATCTGAGCTGGGCGTGGGAAGCGGGAAGCAGCCATGGGGACAGGAGACCTCCCTCAGAAGGGGCGAGTGTTCAAGCCCCTGCATAGTTGGGGGGGGTGAGGATCTGTGCCCCACCTCTGTTGACCCCCAAGTTCTCTCCTGCCGGCCCCTCTGCGACTGTGCCTGTCTTAGGTTGTTCCTCCCTGAGGAATCTTAACCCGTCTTTGACTAACCAGCCATCCTCCGGGGCCAAGCAGGGTGATGTGAGGTTCAGTTCTGTCTCCTTGGTAGCCTACGCCCCCGTGGCCTCCACGCCCAGC
Source organism: Myotis lucifugus (assembly GCF_000147115.1). Lineage (NCBI taxonomy): Eukaryota > Metazoa > Chordata > Mammalia > Chiroptera > Vespertilionidae > Myotis > Myotis lucifugus. Next base: position 8,389 of record NW_005876344.1, on the reverse strand, counting down.
AACTGCCTTGGGATCCCCTCGCCTGCTGGCAGGGCCCTGACATTAATCACATATCTTGGGGAACCCAGGTTTCTTCTCCAGGGAGGGCCCAGCTCAAGCCATTGGGCTAGAGACAGATCCATGGTACCAGCCACCATGAGGCTTCAACCTCAGCATGAACAGAGAGCTCAGGCAATAGCTATAGTCAATTGGATTGTAAGAAGAGGGTCCCCCTTGACACGAGGGTAAGAGGGGCCAATACATGACAAAGGAGAGTCCTGGGACAGGGCTTTCTCATCCCAGGATGTCAGGCTCTTGGCACAGGACAACTCCACGTATGGGGCATATACCAAACACCCCTAGTCACGGCATAAAAGGGAGGTGCCCTTCCTGGAACAGTAGGGTAGGGAAATTCTAGAAAAGGCTGTGTTCAGGAGAGAAGGAGAAAGGCCAAAGAACCAGCAAACAAGTAGTTAGATTTAAAAAAAAAAAAAAAAGGAAAAAGGAAGGAGATGTGGGGCAAAGCTGGGACATAAGGACAGACAAAAAGGAGGCACATGTGATCCTCCCAATGGACAGATTGTTCCAGCTCAGGGCTGCACATCTGCTGCAGATGGGCACTGGTCAGGTGTGCTAGGGTGAGGCGGAGATGGAGGGCGGTGAGACATAAGGTCGGACTAGACGGTCTGGAATCCACACAGGTGAGTCTGCATCCTGTGGAAATATACAAGCATCTCCTCTCCCCCAGGTTAAAAGTACATCAGGTCCCTTCCAGCTCCTGTAAGCAAGTCTCTCCATTTGACGAGGGCTTTAGGTTTAGTTAGATCAGGGTTCCAATGTCTGTACATCGGGGAATTTCCCTCAGAATCTACATTTAGTATATTAATTACAAATAGAGTATGTTGTAGAACATGATGAGGAGAGGAATATTTAAACTCATTTTCTTGTAATTTTTTAATTTGTGTTTTTAAAGTTTGGTGAGCCCTTTCTACTATTGCTTGGCCTTGAGGATTGTAGGGTATTCCTGTAGTATGTGCGATGCTGAATGTAGAGCATAAGTTTTTAAAAGCTCTAGAGGTATAGGCAGGCCCATTGTCTGTTTTAAGTGCCCTTGGTATTCCTAGGTAGGAAAAACATTGGAATAAATGTTGACTTACATCTTTAAAGGCTTCTCCTGTACGTGCAGAAGCAAGGATAACATGAGAACAGGTATCAATACAAACATGCACATAGCAAAGTTTGCCAAAAGATGGGACATGAGTAATATCCATCTGCCATAAGTCACAGGGTCTAAGTCCTCTTGGATTAACTCCAGTAGCAGGGCTAGGAAAATGAGTAGGACAATGGCCGCAGTCACGCACAATACTTCGAGCAGCTTCTCTAGATATGCGATAATATAGACGGAGAGCAGAAGCATTTTGATGGTGAATGGCATGAGACCGCCGGGCTTCTTCTAGAGCTGTACAAACTACTGGGCGAGTTAGTAGATCCGCCTGGTAATTTCCTTCGCTTAAGGGTCCTGGTAGGCAGGAATGAGCTCTAATATGTCCAATATAGAAAGCCTTTTCTCGTTTATGAATGTAAGTTTGTAGCTGAGTTAACAAAGAGAAAATGGCTGTTCTTCCTTGTGGGAGAGAGGCGGTCTCAATATGAGGAAATAACTTAACTATATATTGAGAGTCAGTGTACAAGTTAAAGGGAACCTGTTGCAATTGTTCAAAGGCATAAATGACTGCCAAAAGCTCTGTTCTCTGGGCTGACGTCTCTAGGGTTTGTTGAACATGGGTTATTGAGTCAATGATTGTTACTGCCTTACCATTAGAGGAGCCATCTGTGAATACTAAGGAGGCAGGAGGTCATAATGGCTCTTTTGAACATTTAATAGGAAATATAAATGGATGTAGGGAGAGAAATTGCAATATAGGTGATCTTGACAAATGATGTAAAATTTGTCCTGGGAAGTTACCTATAGCTATTTGCCACTCTTCTTCAAATTGTAATAGTGTGTCTAATTGTTCTCTTTTATAAGGTATTATTATCTCAGTAACTTCTCTTCCAAAGAGTTCGATACTGCGGCGTCTACCTTTGATAATGAGAGTGGCCACAAGGGAAGGATAGGATGGTACAATCTTCCTAGGAGTGACAGGTAAATGTATCCATTCTAATGGTCCTTCCTGCCATAAACATCCTGTAGGAGTATATTCAGTGGCTAGAATAATTAAGGCCCAAGATTTGGAATAATCTAGATACTGTAGTTGCTGTTTATTGATGGCCTGTTCTATTTTTGCTATAGCCTTTTCTCCTTCTACAGTTAATTGTCGGGGAGACTTAGGGTTAGGATCTCCCTTTAAAATGTCAAATAGAGGTTTTAAGTCAAGAGTGGTTATTTTTAGATATGACCTGACCCAGTTGATATCACCTAATAGTTTCTGATAATCATTTAATGTGTCTAAATGATCTTTTCTTAATTGTAAAGGCTGATGGGTGATAGTAGAGGTATGTAATATTCTGCCTAAGTAGGAAAAAGAAGGTTCAGTCTGAATCTTTTCTGGGGCTATTTTTAGACCATGTTCTTCTAAAGCAAGGACGGTCTGAGTAAGAATTTCCTGTAAAGTAGCCCGATCTTTATGAGCTAGTAAAATATCATCCATATAATGAATAAGATATAGATCTGAAAATTTCTTTCTAATAACTTTCAATGCCTTATCTACAAACTTTTGACATAATGTAGGACTATTTTTCATCCCTTGTGGGAGAACCTTCCATTGATATCTCTGATAAGGCTGTTTAAAGTTTTCTGATGGTATGCTGAATGCAAATCTTTGACAATCAGCCGGGTGAAGAGGTATAGTGAAAAAACAATCCTGTAAGTCAATAACAACAACACAATACTCCTGTGGAATTGCCACAGGGGAGGGCAATCCAGGTTGTAAGGAGCCCATATCTTCCAAGGTGTCATTTATGGCCCTTAGATCTTGCAAAAGTCTCCACTTGCCTGATTTCTTTTTTATTACAAATATGGGTGTGTTCCAGGGACTATTTGATGGCTCTACGTGTCCCTCTGCTAATTGCTGATCAATTAATTGTCAGGCTGCTGATATTTTCTCAGATGTTAAGGGCCATTGCTCGACCCATACTGATTGTGATGATTTCCAGACTATGGGATCAGCAGTCCTATGGGCAATGGCCCCAATTATCAATCCTGTCGAGGAGTGTGAGGTATTACTTTCTTTTCCTAATCCCTTTTCTGGATTAAATCCCATGTCTAGCATCTGTGATGTTACTCTATCACTGGGGCTATATAATAGAACTCCCATTTGAGACAAGATATCTCTTCCCCATAATGTAAAGGGGATAGTCGTAATTACATAGGGACAGAATGTTCCTGAATGTTGATCTTCATCAGCCCAAGTTAAAATCTGAGAACTCTTTTTTACATTAGATGCCTTGCCTAGTCCTACTAAGGAAGTGGAGGTGGTGTGTGTGGGCCACGAAGAGGGTCAATCCTTCCCTGCTATGCAGGAAACATCTGCTCCTGTATCCAATATACCTTCAATTGGTTTTCCCTGAATTTGTAAAATTTTTGTAGGTCTAGTAGCATGGATTTCTTGTATCCAAAATGCTGCATCACTAGATCCAAAGCCTCCGGCCCCTCTAGCTTCCTGGGTAACAGCTGTCCCTATTTTATGTATTGGTAACAGGAGTAATTGGGCAATTCTCTGGTTGGGCTGAATCTGTATAGTTGTGGTGGGTGGGGAAAGTAAAATCTGTATTTCTCCTGTGTAGTCTGCATCAACAACTCCTGGGATGACTAAGATCCCCTGTAACGAGGTGGAGCTCTGCCCTAATATTAATCCTACAGTTCCCTCAGGCAGTGGCCCGGACACTCCTGTTGGAATGGCTGCTACTGGCGAGTCTGGGGTTAGTATTGCGTGGGTGGTTGAATGGAGGTCCAATCCTGCACTGCCTGGGGTTGCCCTGAAGAGGTCATTGATTGATTGAAATTTACAGCAGAGGGGTTGAGGGTTGATGCCCCTATTATTGCAGGGGCCTGAGGCTGGCCCCCTCTCAAGTTTCCCAATTGAGGTGATGGGATATAACCTCCTTGGGAGCGGTAGTAGAATTTAAAGGCCGACCATTTTTATGGTATTTCGATCTACATTCCTTTGCCCAATGGAATCCTTTCTGACATCGGGGACAAACGGTTTTTGGAGAATTAATATTATTCCCTGATGCATTTCCAGGCCGTCGAGGAGCTTGCCATCTGGCTTGAGTATTATTATTTCTATTTGGGCATTCTCTGCTAAAGTGCCCAGATAAGCCACAAGAGTAGCAGTTCATATTTCTTTTATTACCTGTATTATTGCTGGCTTGTCCTATGCCCTGTACATATTGAGGGTATGTCTCCCCTTTGAGAACTGCAGCTATAGCTACACCCTGTATAAATGCTGGACTTACATCAGCACACTGTTTTATAAAATCATTTATAGTTCCCGTTCTGCGAATCGGCCTTAATAAAGCCTGACAGGTATTATTAGCATTTTCAAAAGCCAGTTGTTTGATTAGGATATCGGCTGCCTCTTCGTTATTGATTACTCTCTTGACTGCCTGTATGAGGTGAGAAAGGAAATCCTGATATGGTTCCTCGACCTTCTGTTTAACCTCTGTAAGGGAGGTTGTTTTTCCTACTGTATAAGGTAGGGATTTCCAGGCATTTACTGCACAACTGGTTACTTTAACAAGTGCCTCTTTGGGCATATACATTTGCTACTGAGCCGTGTTAAAATCACCTTCTCCTAATATCATGTCTAGGGTTATTCCTCTTCTGGAATTTTTGCTAGTGGCTACAGCTTTCTTAGCAAGATCATCATATTCAGTTTTCCATAATAAGTAATCGCCTCCTGAGGGACAGGATTTACAAACCTGTGACCAATCATAAGGAGTCATCCATTTACTGGCTAGGGTTTCTACCAAGGTTAGTGTGTAAGGAGCTAGAAGTCCATATTCAGAGCAGGCCAATTTTAATTCTTTAAGTATTTTGTAAGGTATAGCCTCCCAGGTGGGGTTTTCGTCCTCACCAAACTCATTCTCATATGCAACTGGGAAGCAGAGTGAGAATTCAAGATCTCCATTAGCTTCAGCTTCTCTTATCGCCCTTTGAAATTTAGACATGGAGCTCATAGGAGCCGCAGGACCTGGTTTAGGCTTCCTTTCTAATTTAGGGAGCCTGTTTTGAATGGGAGGGCCTCTCTCCTCTCTACTGACTGGAAAGGAACAATGATCATGTTTATGATATTTATTCTCCTTCCGATCAGTAGGCATAGCTAAATTGCTCTTAGATTGAGCTGGAGACAATAATGATGTGTCCTCTCTAGGTGGAGCCGAGGGACTACTTAAAGTTTGAGAAAGTTCAACCGTTTTTGCCTCTGGTGCCAAGGTGCCACGAATTGAATTCCAGAGGGAAAAGCTATTTGCTGGGACCTTCTCAGCTCCATGGTAGCTGTAATAGTTCATTAATTGCGTTCCTACTTTAGTCCAAGTTTCTAAATTAACAGTTCCATCCTCAGGAAGCCATTGACATACATCTTCTATAAAACTTTCTGTCTGACTGGGAGTAACCTTAACTCCTCTGCTAGCAAGCAGATGCATTAAAAGATTAATACAGAGTCTTTTTTCTTTAGACTCAGTATGACCCATGTTGTCAATCTAAGTTCTGTACTAACTACCCGCTTACCCGACTTATCCTCTATAGGAGGGGTCTGCAGCACCCTACGGTGCAGTCCTATCCGTCCCAAGTACGTCCCAAGTACGGGGGGACTTACCTAGATGCCCCACGTTCGGGCGCCAGATGCTGGAGTCCAACCCCAGCAGGTCCAGGGGTCCCCAAAGGTGTGGACGGAGTCGGCGAAGAAGGAATGACACGAAGACAGCCTTCAGTTGATCAGCAGCCTAGTCAGGACCTCTAGCCAGGATCTCCAGCCAAAGTTCTGGTTAGGAACTCCAGCCAAGCTCTGGTTAAGATCTGATCAGGATCTGATGAGGATCTGATGTTTATTGTCTTGTTACATCTATATTTATACCAGCCGATTTAGTATTGATCTTTTAACACATATGCTTGCTAGCAGAGGAGTTAAGGTTACTCCCAGTCAGACGGAATGTTTTATACAAGAAGTATGTCCATGCTTTTCTGAGGAAGGAAAGGTGCTGGAAAGGTAAATGTAGAGGCATGGGAGAAGATAGGCCCAAGGAGCCTTATCCTTAACTCCACTGCAGCCTTTCCACCTCGGAAAAGTGCAGGATTGGAAAGCTCTCCCTGGGGTGATAGATCAGGACTCGGGTAATAGTGGAAAGCGCCAATCCTACTCTTAAAATGGATACAAGAGAGCATTTGGGGTTTTTCTTTTTAATGCCTGCCTTGGATTGAGTAAATGCATTACGTGCGTCACCACAATGGACCCAGAGGAGCTCCTTGTCCCATCGTTCCAAAGACTTAGAGTTGCCCCGATGACAGAAAAGTGGAAAAAAGAAGAAAAGAAAGGCTATGCAAGGGACTGAGGTGCCAACATGGGGTCAGCTGAAGAAGTTACAACTGAGGCCCAACAGATGGTAGAAAAGCAAGAAGTGGAAGCTACTCTCTCAGCCAAGTCCGAGGACTCTGAGTAAATCAGCAAAAGAAACTTTCATTTAGCAGAAACTCACTTATTTCGTCAAATGGAAAGACTTACTTACAGGAGCCTGGAAGGAACCTGATGTACTTTTAACCTGGGGGAGAGGAGATGCTTGTATATTTCCACAGGATGCAGACTCACCTGTGTGGATTCCAGACCGTCTAATCCGACCTTATATCACACCACCCTCCGTCTCCTCCTCATCCTCCTCCTCCTGGTATCATCCATATCGGCCAACCCAGAGGACACAGCTGACTCCGCCCTGATGGACTCTTTGATGCAGCCCTTCAACTCGCTGACGCTTCGGGAAGCCCGTCGCCAATGACGCTGCCCGCAAGGCAGATCAACAAGGACAACCAAACCACCAACTTGAGGACAGCTGAAATCCCTTGACTAAAGAGGCCAGCAACCTTCTACAGGAACAAGGCTCCGTGTGCACACCATCCACTATGTTTATAGCTATGCTCCCTATCTTTGCTTGTCAGTCTTCTTCTGAGTCTTAAACAACCCAATCCGAGAGGTGGCCACTGATTTACATGCGCTATCATTTAAAAAATAAAAAAGGGGGAATTTGCCGGGAGCCGGTCCATCCTTGCTGCTTGACACAGTCGCTGCAGAGAAGAAATGTCTGCACAGCGTATGTTTCGGGGGACCTGGCGTATGTGGCATACTGTTCTTGATATGTTTGCTCCCCTTAGCGCTATGTGTTTTAACCAAAGTCACCTCTCCGAGAAAGGTTGTTTCCCCAGGTAGGGATTTTTCCCTGAAGTTAGGGATGAGATAAAACCCCTTAACTAAGTGCCAGGCGGGTAGTTAATCATGCTTAAGCTACATAATCTTTACTCCCTGGAATGGAGATAAGAAACACCCTAACCTTTGGAATAGAAGTTGATAGGATTAAAATCAACTGGTATAAATACAGATGTAACAAGACAACAAAACACAGAACCTAGAGACAGGACTTGGCTGGAGATCCTAGACAGAACCTAGAGAGAGAACCTAGTGAGAGAACATGGCAAAAGATCCTGGACAGAACCTGGCTACAGAATCTGGCAGGAGAACCTTGCTATGCTGATCAACTGAATGCTGCCTCCATGTCATTCCTTCTTCACCGACTCCGTCCACACCTTGGGGAACCCCTGGACCCGCTGGGGCTGGACCCCAAAGGTCAGATGAAATTGCCAGTCACGGTCCTGCCTGCATAAAGTAGTCTTTTTGCTGGTAGCTACTTTAAATGTCAGAAATATCTACACAGTTAAAGTTTATCTCAAGGGACACCTCAGATAAACGTCCCTCCTTTGTTAGACAGCTTTTTAAACAAACAAACAAACAAACAAACAAACAAACAAACAAACATGTTTTTATTGATTTTAGAGAGTGAGGAAGGGAGAGGGAGAGAAAGAGAGAGAAACATCCACATGGATCAGTTGCCTCTAGTATGGGATTGAACCCAAGACCTGGATATGTGCCCTGACTGGGAATTGAAATGGGACTCTTTGGTGGACGGGGTGATGCTCCAACCAAGTGAGCAACACCAGCCAGGGTGAGGATGGTGCTATTTTAGGTAGAAGGTGAGTGAGGTCTGAGGGTTTGGGATGTGAGCAGAGACTAAAGGGAGCTGTGTGGTTAGCTGGGGCAAGGTGACCTGTGTGGATGGGAAGAGTGAGTGAGAGGAGGTATTGGGAGATGAGAAAGGAAGAGGGTCCAAGGGCTGATGTTCTCAAACCTCCTGGTGAGTCAGG
>NW_005876343.1:0-10153 GCF_000147115.1 Myotis lucifugus | reverse complement strand
GTCCATTGAGGGCTGATTCCTTTTGGGATACCCTTACTCCTTTTGCACTGTACCCACCCTTGACTCCACATTTTTGTCTCTGTAGCTGGGGAGACAATCAACATGCTAATGGTCCCTTTTCTGTCTCTTCTGTGTTGGCAGATGTCAAGAGAAAACCCAAATGCTAACCTTTTCTCTCCAGATTTCACTCTTCTCCTGGGTCGTGGCCCAGTAATTACTTTCTTTTTTGTTAGTCCTTTATTGCTTTTAATATTTTATAGGTATTAGGTCTAGTAGGAGGATTGGTTCAAATTATCCAGTCTGCCACTGTGAAAGCAGAAGCCCTCTCCTAATGCCAATCAGTAATTAATTTCAAAACTTCATTTACTTAATCATTCAGGATTCCACATTTTGATGCTTTATGGCTCTGTGTATTATGCTTTTTCCTTTAGGTTTTAAAAAATAAGTACTCATGATTATGAAAAGCAAACTGTGTTCATGTTACTTATTTAAGACAATATGACACATTCTTTTAGAATCAAACTGTTCTAATCAAGACATCTGCTGGTCATTCTTCTAGAAAATGTCGTTTTATTTATGAGCCTATTTCCAAATACTCTAGCTAGTATTTAATTCTCTGAACCCTTTGTATTTTGTTAATTCTTCTTATCACATATACCACATTGTATTGCCAATTATATGTTTGGAAACAGCTCCTCGGTAATAAAGATTGAATATCATTAATATGTACATCCACAGAGCCTACCACAGCATCTGGAATTTAGAAAGTCCACACTAAATGTTTAAATAAATTAAAAACATAACTTTTACTTCTATGTCAGAAATGTTCATCAAGAATAAGCAATGAACTGACATTAGATACAGACATGCTGAATACAAAAACCACAAGCCTGTTGTTAAAGGATCCTGTTTTTTTAAGCTTTATTTTTTTTTCTGCTCCTTTAAATATAGAGTCGTTTGATCAAAAAGAATCTTGTGACTTTAACGTGTGATTTTAGGTTTGTGGAGAGACTTGGTTTCCTTTTGAAAAGAGCACAGAGACATTTCCTCTGCATTATTTAAGTGCATGTATTATTCTCTTTGAATTTATTCAGTGTTCACAGTAATAAATGATAATGTGGTAAAGATGTTGAAGACAGCAAGAACATAGCCCCAGATTTTGTTCTTTGACACCTTATTTTTTAATCAGATCATTTCTTTTTGAAAAGATATGAAGATTTCAGGCCATATAATTTTTATAGTCCACCTGCTCTTGATATCAGCTCCTGTAACTACTGCGACTTATTTGAGGTCCTTGATTTTAATAATAGTACTTGGCTCTTCGGAGATTGAAAATTAAGGATGCCTGGGAAAATGTGTCTAGGTACATATTTCAGGCTCCTTATATCCAGCCAAGGTTGAGGGATGCAGATTCTAAGTCTAATCAAGTCTACCCCATTTTGCTTGAAACTTGCTCTTCTTCCATTGGGAGAAAACTATATAAGCTCTGCATAATTGGAAAAAAGAAAGAAGGAAGGAAAATAAATATATTCAAATATTTTAAAGAAAGAGGATCCAATCTTAGCTGTGTGATTTTTTTGCTTTGCTTCCTAAGACCATCAGTGTCACTATGAATCATTATAATAAATCCAATGGAACTTCAGTCCCCAGAGACCTTTAAAAAAATACATTTTAAATGCTGAGGGCATCTTGTTTAGTTAGCTATTTTAGACCCCTAACCTTTAAATGGTCTATTGTATATTAACATTTCTTTGTATTTCATAAGAATTTTTAGATTTCATGTTAAAAAAAACAGATTAGATGTGCTTTGCTGAGAGATTTTAAAGGTCCACTGAATAAATCATTGTGTCACTAGTTTTATTTAGAAGTAGTACTCAACCTTATTCTTGATCATATTATTCAGCCTTTTGTTGAATGATTTCAATTTGTTACTGAATGTTACATGTAGCTGTGTAAATGTTTTTCTGTACAGTGATTCTTATACTTGAAAGTCAGCTTTACTGAGTTATTTTGGGATTTGACTATAAAACCCAAAAGGATTCTTAAATCAAATTTTTTATAACTCATGTACAACTCATATGGCTTATGGTGAAACCAAGATTAAAATGTTGAGTCCAGCCAGCATATGATCAACTTAACATGTATGAAAATACTATGTCTAAAGTGTTTAAAGACCTAAAAAATTATGCAATGTCATTTTTAAGTGTTATTTGTAAATAAAATATACATTTTATTGAGAGATAGTTTGTGGCATATAAATGATAATAGAACCTTAAATTTATCTTCAAATGTCTTGTATTAATCAACAAGCTGAAATTCCTGAGTGACTTGCATCATTGAAATATTATTTGTGTTTTAAAGAAAATTTCAATTTAGTAAATAAACCAACACTATAAAATCATTCAGTGGATTAAGAAGATTTTAGTGGATTAAGGAAGATTATGTGGAAATCCGTAAATTCGCAATGGTTTAAATAACCTACAAAAAATATTATTTTTTAATTTCAATATTATATGTATTATTTTTTAAATGGACATTTTCTATTTACTATGTTTGGAAAGACTTCTTCCCAGTACCTGCTGTGTCTTTTCATATGAAAAAATCTTCAATGACTTTACACAGGAGATGGCTCTCACATTCCTAAGTCACTTATCTCTGGGAGGAGGACTTAGTAGTTCAGGAAGAATCTGAGCAATCAAACCCAGCTCCTATCTCCTCCTCCTACAGCAAGCATGTCAAACTCATGGCCCACAACAAATATTTTTAGGGCCTAGCCAACATAACGGTATGTAAGAAATATTTTAATAAAAATTTCATAACTTAATTTTTACAATATCCTGTTATACATAATTATTAATAACGAACTACAAGGTTTGCTAATGACTGATTACTATAATCGTGTTGCATTCATTTCCGTTACTCGCCTTAGGCGCAGGTGCACCATTTCTCTCCACTAATACTAGCAGCGAATATTCTAGCAGCCGATTGCCACGTCATCGGTCTTGGACTGACTTGTTTGGTGTGCGCAACAGGAAATATTTTGCTTTAGGAGAACAAGAAAAATAGGTTTATTTGCGTTACACTTATTAATTTGTGCAGTTATTCAGTGACTGGTAAGTTAATGTTCAAGAAAAAGTATTAATTTTTATTAAAATGTACTAATTTATGTTAATGATGACTCATTTATTTCAGCCCTTTGTATTCAGCATGTCTCTATCAAAATAAACCTACGTTTCTATGAAAATTGAAGCTTTTGTTTTTTTGTGGCCCACATAAACCTTGTTTATTTGGCCCATGTTAGCCTTTGAGTTTGACATGCTTGTTCTACGGACACTCTCCCATAGGAAATGTGTGTTTTTCTCTCTATATCATGCCCTAGTACTTAATGGGCAACACTTCCCACCCAATGAAGAGATGATGAAGCACAGCATGTGAATTGGTGAGGAGATAAGGAATGTGAAATTCTAGGGTTCAGAATTGGAAAACTCACTTGCTTCTATTAATGTTATCATTTTGAATTTCTAGTTTATCAGTAATAACATGATATTTTGGCCTTTCTACTGCCTCACTTTTATTTATCAACTTGAATATCTATAGGGAAAAATAATGCTTCCTATTGGAACCCTCTTAGCTTTCTAATATAACAATGTCAAGTTCAAAGAAATTGTGATTTTTATATTTTTTAAAATTTTCTTTCACTTATGTCTTGATTTGTATGTATAACTCTATCCCTAAATTAAGTGAATGAATGAACATTGTCAGTGACAAATGAAGAAAATATTATTTTGGGTGTTGTTGATGAAAGTTGAAAACTTTTATGCATTCAAGTTTGAAAGAAGTGGAACTGAGAGGAAATCGATTATTGTGATCTGTTTGGGTGGGGAGGAGAGTATAGGTGAAAGTACCTATTGTCCAGTGAAATTTTGCTCCTGTGGGTCAAATGTGTATGTGACAGAAACTTGCTAGATGCTGCTTAGCCAATTTCCTCTTTCTGGACAAAAAGTAAAAAGGAAAACAACTGCCTAGGTCTCCCTTTCATATCAGCTGCAGCTGTGTGAATGAATTCTGGTCAAACGGATGTGAGTGACAATGATGTGAGCCATTTCCAGGCATGCTTCTGTTCCTTTTCCAGTGCCTTCAGTCAGCTGCTTTTCTTTATGATGCCTGTTATGCCCAGATTTCAAGATTTCCAAGAGCCCACCAGGGAGCCAGCCAGTCCGATGCAAAAGCAAAGAGTCCTTTATTTCAAGCTAGCTCGAGCTCCCCTACCCTCCTTACTGACGCAGCAGCAAGTGGCAGAGAGAGAGAGGCCTGATGGGACCAGGAGTTTTATAGAGGGGTGGAGTAAGGGCGGGAGAGGGGACTGTAGGCCCCGCCGATTGGCCAGGCGCGAGTCGGTGTCTCATTACACAGGATGTGGTCATAGTGATGGCATGCACTTCCCTTGATTATCATTGGTTAGTCCAGAGAAATCCTGGGTGTGGAAATCCCGAGCACATGGCCCTGCCCAAAAATGGAGGACCCAGGGTAAGATGGAGGGCGCAGTCCCTGCCCCTTCACTGAGAATGCGGGGAAGGGTGGGGGCCGCGTGTCCGCAGGTTTGAGATCTCGCCCTTTCAATGCCCAGGTTATACTTTTTTGTTATCTGAGGCAGGATTGGCCTCATAAGATCATACTCAGCCTTTTCCACCAGTTGCCTTTTAAGTAGGTTTAGAGTTCAGGTACCTCACTATTTCTAGGCAGTTTTATTCTCTGAAATTTTATATTATTACAGCTTCTTAGGGTTACAATCTTATTTTGTATTAAAATAATTCCATAATATATCAACATTTCATACATACATTTGTATAATCATAAACAGTGGTTCCGATATGATATATAATCCCTTTCTGCATTGGTGAGATGGTATAAAATGTGTATAGTGGAGTTCAAAAAATAAAACATACCAGCAGTCACAGCAATGATATACTTTACACAAGGAAATTTTACCATGGAGGCATTTTCTGCAATATAAATCAAAATTCAAAAGTAAATAAGTGAAGCATCAAAAGGGATAGAACAGGATTTGACTGTACAAAGAGAAATATCTGCAAAGGATAGAAGACAAGGCTGTCCCATTTGCCGTGGACACAATCTTATAGTTTGCCTAGAGGCCCGATGCCTGAAATTTGTGCAAGGGGCTTGGCCCTCCAGCCCCGCTGCCTCGGCCCTCGCAGCCCCGGCTTCGTCCGGAAGGTCATCTGGACGGTCATCCGGACGGTCGTTCTGCTGTTCGGTCTAATTAGCATATTAGCTTTTTATTATATAGGGTAGTTATTTTTGAAATACGTCTTACACTTAAATTAAATGCCAAAGTATTTTATCGTCATGTGTGTCTCTTGGCATACTAGTAAAGCCTATTTGAGAAAACAAACACACATAAGACATGTAAGTTATTCATTTTCTATTACAATGGAGATATATGGTCCAGACTTATTTCATCTTTGAAATTTTATGACTACTGGCTTCCCCCCCTCTATGATCCCACTAAATCCATTCTATCAAGGGCCAGTACTTCCCTTTATAATTTTGTTTACATTGTATTTTACTTTCAAAAGAATTTAATGTTCCAGGAAGATGTTATTTGATAAAGACTACACATTATCTGTTTAGGTAAAGATTGATGTTTACAAGAATTCAGATGATTAATTTATGACATAAGTTTGTTTTGGGGAGATAGCCCAATATAATAGATAAACTGAAGGGGATTTTTTAGAACTGTGTGTTTTTTTGCACATATTTGTATTTATTTATTTTATTTAAAAAAATATACTTCTACTGACTTCAGAGAGGAAGGGCGAGGGAGAGAGAGATAGAAACATGAATGATGAGAGAGAATCATCAATTGTCTGCCTCTTGCATGCCCCCCCTCCCCCTCTGGGGATCTAGCCCTCAACCCAGGCATGTGCCCTGGCCAGGAATCAAACCAAGACTACCTGGCTCATAGGTTGATGCTCAACCACTGAGCCACACCTGGCCAAGCTGCACATATGTGTATTTAGAGAAAGAAAAAGAGAGAAAGAATTTAGGTTGGGTTTGAAATTTGCATAGCTTTGCTTATTTTAATTTTGAGTATTAATTATAGATCGAATTTTGTAGTACTGTAAGAAAAATTCATTAGTTTAGTCATCTATACCTGGGCCTGACTTTCTACTCCATCGATAGAGAATAACTCTGGGAGAGGTTCTTAACCTCATGTTTAAAATTGTTGAAATGAAACCAGTGATTGTGTTATGATTGTTTATTGAATCAGTATGTTAATTTATTCATGGTCAGGTTTCTCTGATAAAGTAATTTGCCCTGTGATTTACTCTTAACTGGGAACACCTAAAGAAATATTACATTTGTAGAAACATTATTTGTTGAGGATTTTAATAATACTAAAATAATATGCTATTTATTTTCTATGGTGACTAGCACCTATAAGTGTTTACCAGGAATTTATTATTCAACCCACAGAATTCTTAGGAATCTCATCTTTATTTTCTACTGTTCAATCCAATAGAAATAGGTGGTCTGAGATTCTCTTGAGAATAATTTTTCTCACCAGATAAGTAAAAGCCAGACTGTTTTTCAATATTTAGATATTAGTTCTAAATGGTATTTTGTTTTTGCATTATCAATACCTAATGGTGGTGTGGTGGTGCATGTGTGTGGGCACATGTGAGCAAACACTTTTATATACAGATGAGGTATGTATGACCTTATACAGCACTTTGAAGAACGGCCTGTAAATCACCAAAAATGAAGCTAATCTGCTTCCACACAATAATAATATGGTCTGCCTCCATTATTCTCTGTCTTTGATTCTTCTCTTCAAAGCTCTTTCCCTTTGCCTGATGTTTCCCACCACCAGAAAGGAGAGTGGTGGGGTGAGAGATACTTAAAAACATGCTTTGCTATTCCTACCATCCATCTCTTTTTCAAGGAATCACTTACTACTTTTTCTTGTTATTTATTTTTAAAATTTTTATTTTTCAATCACAATTTATTTTCTGTATGATTTTGTATTGTTTTCAATTATCTTTTAAAATAATTGTTGCATGGAATTCTCAAAATATAGAGATGGCAGTATGTTTAATAATATGAAAATCATTGGAGGTTACAGATGTCAAAGATAGCTTACCTTCATATAAGGGTTAGATAGCAATAAGAGTTCTGTGGATTAAAAACAGACTTTTTGGGTTTTTAATATGTACTAGAGGCCTGGTGCATGAATTCATGAACCAGTGGGGTCCCTCAGCCTGGCCTGCTGATCGGGCCGAAACTGGTTCTCCTACATCCCCTGAGGGGTCCTGGATTGAGAGAGGGCGCAGGACAGGTCGAGGGACCCCACCGGTGCACGATCAGGGCCGGAGAGGGATGTGGGAAGTTGGCCAGCCGGGGAGGGACTGCAGGACGGCTCTAGGGCATGTCTGGCCCATCTTGCTTAGTTCTGATGGGCCGGACCCCAGCAGCAAGCTAACCTACTGGTCAGAGCATCTGCCCCCTGGTGGTTAGTGCACGTCATAGTGACTGGTTGACCGGTCGACTGTATGCCCCCTGGTGGTCAGTAGACATCATAGCGACTGGTCGACTGTCTGCCCCCTGGTGGTCAGTGCACTACATAACGAGCGGTTGAGTGACCTTAGCATATCATTAGCATATTACGCTTAGATTGTTTGAATGGCTTACCAGATGACCAGACACTTAGCATGTTAGGCTTTTATTATATAGGATACCTTTTATTTGTTGTAAAGCTTTGTTTAAATTTAAAATCCAATTCACATGGATTTTCACTTTGGCTTCAGGCAGTTTTTGAGATGAATTGGTGGAGTTTTTATCCACTCACCTCTAAGGCTTAAGAGTATCAGGTTTTGTAATTTAAGGGTACTGCTCCCATTTCTTTCACAGTTCCTGAGCTAATTCTAGAAGAGCCAGCAGTCTTGCTTGTCATAGAAACCAAAATGGCCTTTGAGTTTGTGGTTAGATATTTTTAACGCATATTGGAGTACATGCAAATTATACCATTTAAAATAATGGTATAGCAAATTATACCATTTAAAATAATTAATTTTGATGTTTTGATGTTATTGATGTGTGTGTGTGTGTGTGTGTGTGTGATAATCTAATTTTTATATATGACATACAGAGTCCTTTATGCATTGTTTTATTCACTGATGTGTCTCAGTTATTTTGAACATTGCCTATCATATAATAGACACTCAAAAATATTTGTTTAATATACAAAATAATGTCTTAAATATGGGTGAGAGAAGTTTGACAATAGCAACTGTGGGATTATTTAATCTGTTTCTGCTCATTGCTTATTTGTATGTTATTTTTTTCTGCCAATAACATTTTTATTACTTTTAATATAAATTATTTCTGTATGTGTAGGTAAAAAATAGATAAAAATGGTTAGGTAGGAGGTTTTGTTAAATGGTGCATACTGCCTGGCCAGTGTGGCTAAGTGGTTGAGTGTAGACTATGAACCAGGATGTCAGGGCACATGCCCAAGTTGCAGGCTTGATTCCCAATAGGGGACATGCAGGAGGCAGCCGAACAATGATTCACTTTCATCATTGATATTCTTCTCTCTCTCTCTCTCCGTCTCTCTCTCTCTCTCTCTCTCTCTCTCTCTCTCTCTCTCTCTCTCTTTCTCATCTCCCTTCCTCTCTGAAATCAATAAAAATATATTTTTAAATGGTGCATACTGCCATACTGCCTCTGCTGTGCCTTGGGTGTCTGGACATGAAGAAGATACACTCATAGCAGTGTGTGAACATGTGAAGTTAGACACTCAGCAAGCCAGTAGGGGGAAAAATCACATCCATTCATCCATTCATCTGTCCATCCCTGTCTGTGCATCTGTATGTCTATCTATGTATCTCTCCATCATCTATCTATTTATATGTGTATTATATCTATTACATAGGATACATATTATTCAGACTTGAATATGGATATGCATGTGAATATGCATGTACATAATTATTTGTACCCTGAAAATATTTTTAAATGAAGCTGGGAAGATTGAGTAATGTCTTAGCTATATAAGGGTAAAGAGATAAATGAGGTCAGGGGAGTTGCTGAGTTTCTAATTTTGACATACCAACAGATTATGAAATTGAATTAGGAAGTCAATTATTACTTTGGTGTGGGAAACAGAACACAGTTACTGAAAAGTAACAGCCAAATTCCTACTCACTGATTATAAAATTTTGGAAATGGTATAACTATTATAAAATACTATTTCAACTGTAATGGAATGAGTGTACTAATTACAGTGTATAATTAAAGTAAGCACAAGCCCTACATTTAGTGCCAGTTATTTTTAAATAAAGTTATTTTCACATATAGCTTGGAAATTACATCTTAAAAAACAAATATGTACTGCATGTGCATTTTAAGCAACTATATAGAATTTTTGACCCAAAAGGTTATTTAAAGATGACTTTTTGAATATCCATAAAAAAACATTTCTGGAATCAAGGAGACAAATCACACACCCCTGAAATATCCTTGTGTCATTAATTTTATGAAAGTGTATAACTTTGAAATGTGTAAACATCAATATAACTGAACATTAGCTATCTTTTATAAAAATAGTTTTCTCCTCTAATAGCTCTAGGCATTATGCATAAATGCCTTTATAATAGTGATTCATGGTTTAAGGCCATAGGGTAGACTATGTTATTCTTCTATTTGGCCAAAGCAAAAGTGAAAGTTTAATTCTCAAATTAATATATTTTAGTTAGAAGCATGTATTTTCCCCTGTGTAGTTCATTTTCTCTATTATTTGAATTAGCTAGATGTCATCTATGTGATGTCTTAAAGTATCTTGGACATTTTAATGTGAACTGCACCCAATTGTTCGAAACATCTTTAAAAATTCATAACCCTTTCTTACAAATTTAAAAATGTCTTTCAAATGTCTGCCACATTTTAATTATACCTTTTCTGTTCTATTTTGAATATAAGCTTCTTTCATGTGTTTACATAAGATTAGAATTTTTATCCCCACACTAAAATCTGTATTTATAAATTCATGGACTTTTTCTCTACTAAGCACACTAGAGGGCTTTCATGTTTATTAGTCTGAAAGACCAAGCTCAGGAAAGCTCATTTTTAA
>NW_005876342.1:0-10158 GCF_000147115.1 Myotis lucifugus | reverse complement strand
GCTGGTTGGGGGGAGGCTTCATGTACAGCTGCTGTTCCTCAGACAGAGGGTGTGGTGATCAGGAGGCTGCTGTTGCTTGTATCTGCTGCATTGATTTAAAGGCACAAAATACAACACAACAAGGCACAGCATACCAGGCACTGAACACGAATGTATTTACGATATTAATAACCCCAAATAAAGGTGGCCACCTGAGCTAAGAGAGTTAAGAGATAAGGAAGAAAGAAGAGAAAAAGATAGAAGAGAAAAAAGAAAGAAAAAAAATGAGTGCAAAAATGAAATTGGAAAAAGGGAGGGGAAAAAAGAAGAAAAAAAAGTAAGAGAGAAAAGAGAATGAAGTAGAAGAGGGGAGGAGACTATTTATACGAGGAGAAAACTCTGATAGAACCGCCACTAATCCCAACAAATTCCAGCAACAGATTCCTGGAGATGAATACAAACTACACTAACCAATAGTATCAAGCGACACAAGGGAAAACAGAAGCACAAAAATAATGGGGGGGAGGGGTAGGCAAAAAACTAAAAAGAATAAGCAGAATAACTTCACAAAAAATCCTAAAAAAAAACCAATATACTCAACAATCAAGCAAACAACAATAAAACAATAGAGAGAGAAAAGAAGAGAAAAAAAATTGGATAGTGAAGAAAGATAAGGGAGAGGTGTATAAGGATTTAGAGTGGGGGATTGGAAATAGGATATATAAGTAGGGTGAAATTTTGACAGGGGGTAAAAATAATAGGGAAAATCGAAAGCAGGAATAGGGTAAGAGAACAGGACAGCAAAAGGGAAAAAGTGCAGAAATGGGTTTTAGCACAGAGGCAATATTGAGGTAGAGAAAAATGTTGCTAAAGGAACGATGAAAATAGAATGGAGAACATTAGTCCCAAAATAAAATAAAGAGAAAATGAAATGACACTTTAAAAAATGGTAAAATGGTAGCAGTAATAATACTTGTTAAAAATGAAAATGTAGTAATTAAAAGGGTAAAATCAGGTGATGAAAAAAAGAAAAAAATGGTTTCTTAGTTAAAAGGTGAAAAAATAATTAAAAATAAAAATGTGCAGTAATGAAGGTGCTTCAGATCTTCTACTCTTCTTTTTGGCACACCAGGTATTCAGGAGAATGTTGAATTTCCCTCCAATACACTGTTCCTCCGTTTTGTAAGCCACAGTCCTGATTTTAAGGCAGGCCGTATTGGTTCCCCAGACTGCCTTTATCTGTGTTTACAGAAGAGTCCGTTCGTGGCTCTGCCTCTGGGTGGCAGTGTGTCTGGATTGACCTCCGAGGCTATAAGTCCTCTCTGACCAGGAGTTCTCTATTGTACCTGAACCAGCTCTGCCCAGAGCTGGTTCCCCAGTCACCACTCCCAGCTCTGTTTCCCAGGCTCCCCAAAAACAACCTTCCCCTACAGGCTCTGCGAGTGACCCCAACTGGGTAATCCCATGCACTGGGTTGAACAATCAAAAGCACAGATTTAAGAGGAAGTGTGTAAACAAGAGCCTGGGAAGCTGTGCGTACTCGCAGGGCTCCACCTTCCAGATCTACACGGAGTCTCTGCGTGCTCTCTGGCCCCTGGCACCAAGTAGCCGGCAGGCTGGCACAATCTGAGGCTGCCCCTTTGCATCCAGTCCAACTATGGGCTTATTTGTAGTGTTCCCTTCTGCCAGCAGCCCTGCGGGAGCCCTTCCCCACTTACGGGTCACACTGGCCCCAATGGCAGCAGACTTTGTGGGGCGCAGATTTCCCCCTGCGTGCGTGTTCCTCTCTCCAACATGAATTGCAAACCGCACCTTTGGGGGAAGTCTAACCTTTCCGTGGGGAGAAGCAGGGCTCGTCTGAGTTCATGTATTCATGCTGCTTGAGAGACGTTGCCTCCGGGTTAGTAGCCGATCTCTGGATGTAGGTAACAGCCAGACAAGATGGCGCTGTCTCGCAGCTGAGCTGGCGCCCTTGGGGAGGTTTTAGCCTCAATCTCTAACCGTCACCTTTTGCTAGGAGTTCTTTGTCTTTCCTGGGCTGCAGAATCTCTCTAAGCTGAATCTCCTCCTGCTTATTTGGGCTGTATGTTACGCGTTTCAGCTGCTCGCCCTTATCTGCTCCGGGACAAAGCACCAACAGGTCCGTGTAAACCTCCGCCATTTTTTCCCGGCACTTGTTTTTAAAGAAACAGAGTTGAGATGTTAAATATCTTTATAAACAAAAGAGTGAGGTAATCTACACTAATACAGAGAAACATTGTAAATTAGCGTACGACACGCTACCCCTACCCATTGGCTAATCAGCATATCCTTATGCAAATTAACTGTCTGCCAAGATGGCAGCAGGCAGCCATGCACTGAAGCAAACAGGGAGGCTTGCTTGCTCCAGTGATGGCAAACTCCAACATTCCCCGCCTGAATTGCCACTCTCTTCTATATAGTGTGTGTTTTTTTCACAGGAAATAGAGGCTAACATATCGCTCAGAGACTGGCTATAGTCAGCGTGGTTTCAGCCAGGCTGACCGCAACATTGTATCAAATACAGAAGATAAAGGCCAGAGCCGAGGACTCAGAGCTAAAGCTGGCCCAGAATTAAAAAAAAAGAAAAAAAAGGAGCAGTTGGGAGCTTCAGTCACACACCAACCTGAAAACGGCCCTCAGCCCCTCAGCCAGACTGGCCAGGCACCCCAGTGGGGACCCCCACCCTGATCCAGGACACCCTTCAGGGCAAACCAGCCGGCCCCCACCCGTGCACCAGGCCACTATTCTATATAGTAAAAGGGTAATATGCCTCCCGGCACCGGGATCAGCAGAGCAGCGAGGCTCCTGGCACCAGGATCAGTGTGACAGGGGGCAGCGCCCAAAACCCCTGATCACCCTGTGGCTCTGTGAGTGACAGGGGGCGGGGCCACAACCTCCCTATCTGCTATGCTTCTGTTCGTGACAGGGGAAGGCGCCCCAACCCCCTGATCAGCCCTGCTCTGTGCGTGATAGGGGGAAGCTCTCCAATCCCCTGATCGCCCTGCGGCTCTGTGTTTGACAGGGTAGAGCCATAACCTCTTCATCAGCCCTGCCCTGAGTGTGACAGTGGCGGCGTCCCAACCCCCTGATCGGCCTTGTTCTATGGGTGATAGAGGGTGGTGCCCCAACACCCCTCCACAGGCCTTGCTCTGCGTGTGACAGGGTAGAGCCATAACCTCCCCATTGGCCCTGCCCTGAGTGTGACAGGGTGCTGCGCCCCAACCCCCTGATCCGCCCTGCTCTGTTTGTGACAGGGGGCGGTGCCCCAACTCCCCTATTGGCCCTGCTCTGTGCATGACAGGGGAGAGCTCCTCAACCCCCTGATGAGCCCTACTCTGGGTGTGACACAGTACGGAGCCCCAACCCCCCGATTGGCCCTGCTCTGTGCGTGACGGGGTGGCGCCGCAACCTCCCCATAGACCCTGCCTTGAGTGTGACGGGGCGGTGCCCCAGCCCCCCAATCGGCCCTACCCTGAGCGTGACTGAGGGTGGCATCACAACTTCCCGATCCGCCCTGCTATGTGCATGACGGGGCGGTGCCCCAACTCCCCATTCAGCCCTGCTCTGTGCCTGACCAGGGGCTATACCTAGGGATTGGGCCTGCCCTCTGCCACCTGGGAGCAGGCCTAAGCCAGCAGGTCGTTATCTCCCGAGGGGTCCCAGACTGTGAGAAGGCACAGGCCGGGCTGGGGGACCACCTCCTCCCCCCCCCCCCCGAGTGCGCAAATTTTTGTGCACCGGGCCTCTAGTATGTATATAAATTATATATGTGTAATGTGAGAATGAATGGGTAATTTTTTTGTCTTTGGAAATGTTTGACATTCCCTAATTAATATGCAGTAGGCATGCAGAATCAAAGTAATTAGGCCTATGTTGCATTGAAAGGAATTAAAGGAAAGAGCAAATAATTAAAGGAAAGAACTAATAATAAAGAGGAATTATTTTAAGGCTATTTTATATTCTCCACTTGATTATTAGTTTCTCGAGAGTAGGAGCTGCCTTAACTCATGTATGTAGTTCTATTCCTTGCCACTTGGTAAACCCTGATCTGTTTTTTGAATGAATGATTATGGGCAGGATTAGCAAGGTTGTTTCTGTTTGGGGAATACCTGGATTGCAATGTAGGTATTAGCAGCAATGTCTCCATTATGGCACTGGAACTTGAAAAATACCAAAGGAGCTCAAAACTATAAAGTTGGGAGCAGGAGAGGATTGTAAAGATGTAGCCTACACGGGGGTGGGGGGGGGTGGGGGGGTGGGGGGGTGGAGAAGGACACATATGTAATACCCTTTGTAATACTTTAAGCAAAAAAAAAAAAAAAAAAGATGTAGCCTATAAGTTAAAGTTCAAAAATGGTTTCACACTATTTTATCAGTTTGTATAGAGTACACTAAATTATTTTACAAATATTAGGGTATAATATGTGAATTATTTTAATATTAGGTATTAGAAAGATGTTGGCTCCTTCAGTAGAGACCATAATGTAGCAACTATTTCAGAGTGCTGTAATTTGTGGATTCTAAATTATCATGCCTTTGCTCACCAAAGATCAATCACTATGGATTCCTAATGGCTAGTGCTTTGTGCCTGCAAAGTTTACCAGCCTGTGCTGTTTAAACATGTAACTGTGGCCTTGTATAAGATGGTCTAACCAGGCAATTTAGGCATAAAAATGATCACTAAATGAAGTGCGAGAATATGAAAAGCCACAGGTCACATCATTAAATGTGTTTGAGACAAGCATCATTATTCTCTGTTCCTGATACTTGGCAATACTATTTATGTTACTTTAATCTAATCCTAAATGTTATTGAAATGTTTTCCTTTTATTCTATTTTTTTAATTCTTTATTGTTTAAAGAATTACATAAGTCTCCCTTTTTACCCATTGACCTCTCCCCAGCTGCCGCCAATCCTCAGCATATGCCCTCACCCCCCTACTGCTTGTGTCCATTGGTTATGCTCATATGCTTGCATAAAATTCCTTTGGTTGCTCTCTTTCCCCTTGCCTTCCCTCATAGGTTGGACAGCCTATTAAATGCTTCTATGACTCTGGTTCTATTTTTGTTCACCAGTTTATGTTCATTATATTCCACAAATGAATGAGATCATGTGATATTTATCTTTCTCTGACTGGCTTATTTTGCTTAGCATAGTGCTCTCCAGTTCCATCCATGCTGTGGCAAATGGTAAGAATTTCATCTTTTTTACTGCAACATAGTATTCCCTTGTCTACACAGTTTTCTAATCCACTCATCTGCTATTGGGCACTTAGGCTGTTTCCAAATCTTCGCTATTGTAAATTGTGCTGCTATGAACATAGGGGTGCATATTTCCTTTCTGATACGTGTTTCTGTTTTCTTGAGATATATTCTGGGAAATGGGATTACTGGGTCAAATGGGAGTTCCATTTTTAATTTTTTGAGGAAACACCATACTGTTCCATAGTGGCTGCACCAGTCTGCATTCCCACCAGCAGTGCAGGAGGGGTCCTTTTTCTCTGCATCTTCTCCAGCACTTGTAGTTTGTTGATTTGTTGATGATAGCCATTCTGACTGTTGTGAGATGGTACCTCATTGTTGTATTGATTTGCATCTCTCTGACGATTAATGACTTTGAACATTCTATCTAATAATAGACAAACATGGTAATTAACCATGTCTCCAACATGCTTCCCATTGGATAATCAGGACAATATGCAAATTAACTGCCAACCAAGATAGTGGCCGCCAGCCAGGCAGCTAAAGCTGTTCAGGCAGCAGGTGGTCATCCCCTGCGGGGCAAACAGCCATCATCCCCTGAATGAGGGGATGATGGCCTCTGAGCTGCAGTCTAAGCAACTATGTTGCAATTATAGAAGCTAAACAATCCCCAGAAACCTGATTTCAGCCAGCTGGGCCTGAGCTGGAGTTGAAACAGTGTTTCAAGTATAGAAGCCAAAGAAACTGAGGTCTCAGAGCTGGAGCCAAGCCTCAGAGCTAAAGCTGGCTTAAAGGGGATGATAGCTGTTTGCCCAGACTGGTCAGGCAGAAGGTGGTCATCCCCTGCGGGGTCCCAGACTGTGAGAGGTCCAAACTCGTCTGAGGAACCCCCACCCTCCCCGGAGTGTACAAATTCTTGTGTACGGGGCCTCTAGTCCTATCTAATAAAAGAGAAACATGTAATTAGCTGTACATCTGCTACACTTCCTATTGGCTAATCAGGGCGATATGCAAATTAACTGCCAGCCAAGATGGCGGCCGGCAGCCATGCACTGAAGTGAACAGGGAGGCTTGCTTGCCCCAGTGACGGAGGTCTCCAACGTTCCCCGCCTGACTTGCTGGCCTCTCAGCTGCTACTCTAAGCAACTATGTTGCAAATATACAAGCTAAACAAAACCCCAGAACCTGCTTTATTCAGCCGGGCTTCAGCCATCCTGACCACAACATTGTATCAAATACAGAAGGTAAACAAATGCCAGAAACCTACTTTCAGCAGCCGAGGCCTCAGTGCTAAAGCTGGCCAAGAATTAAAAAAAAAAGGGTGGGAGCTTCAGTCACCCGCCAGCCTGAAAACGGCCCTCAGCCCCTCACCCAGACTGGCCAGGCAACCCAGTGGAGACCCCGACCCTGATCAAGGACACCCTTGAGGGTAAACCAGCCAGGCCCCACCAGTGCACCAGGCCCCTATTCTATATGGTAAAAGGGTAATATGCCTCCCAGCACCGAGAACAGCGGAGCCGCAAGGTATCCCGGCACCGAGATCAGCGTGACAGGGAGCAGCGCCCAAACCCCCTGATCGGCCCTGCGGCTCTGTGTGTGACTTGGGGCGGGACCACAACCTCCCTATCTGCTCTGCTCTGTTATTGACAGGGGAAGGTGCCCCAACCCCTGATCAGCCCTGCTCTGTGCCTGATAGGGGGCAGCTCCCCAACCCCCTGATCGTCCTGAGGCTCTGTGTGTGACAGGGTGCAGCGCCCTAACCCCATGATCAGGCAAGCTCTGTGGGTCATAGAGGGCGGTGCACCAACCCTCCCCCCCTGCACGAGCCCTGCTCTGTGTGTGACGGGGTAGAGCCATAACCTCCCCATCGGCCCTGCCCTGAGTGTGACAGTGGCGGTGCCCCAACCCCCTGATTGACCTTGCTCTGTGTGTGACAGGGTTTGGTGCCCCAACTCCACTATCAGCCCTACTCTGTGAGTGACAGGGGGGAGCTCCTCAACCCCCTGATGGGATCTGCTCTGTGCATGACAGGGGGGAGCTCCTCATCCCCTGATTTGCCCTGCTCTGTGTGTGACAGGGTATGGAGCCCAACCCCCCCTTATGGACCCTGCTCTGTGCATGACAGGGGCAGTGCCCCAGCCCCATGATCTGCCCTTCTCTGTGTATGACAGGGGGCGGTGCCCTACTCCCCTATTGGCCCTACTCTGTGAGTGACAGGGGGGAGTTCCTCAACCCATGATCGGACCTGCTCTGTGTGTGACAGGGGGCAGCACCTCAACACCCTGATCCGCCCTGCTCTGTGTGTGACAGGGGGCAGTGCCCCAACTCTCCTATCGGCCCTACTCTGTGAGTGACAGGGGGGAGCACCTCAACCCCCTGATCGGCTCTGCTCTGTGCGTGACAGGGCCGAGCTCCCCAACCCTCTGATGGGCCTTGCTCTGTGTGTGACAGGGGGGAGTTCCCAAACCCCCTGATGGACCCTGAGCAAGATTATCAGCACTTTTTGTCCCTTTTGTCACTAACTTATATTTTCGATTTGCTTTTCACTTAGAATTTAAAAGCATTCTCTAACCTGGGTTATAGTTTCTCCTACTAATATTAAAACTCATGGAGCTTGGACCCTATATTGATGCACATATTTTATTGATTATTGGTAATATCCTATTGGTCCTTTGCATTTTTGTTGATCCAGGATATCTGTTTCAGATTTTAAATTTGCATTAGAAAGAGCTAAAACGTGCATGCTTAGTTTATTTTGTCTACTTATTGTTATCCCATCCCCTGTACTAGGTGTTATTTTTTTTCTCATGTTCGTGAGCCACTACTTCTTTAAATTAATTTTCAGCAGTATAGAGTAATCATGTCTAACAAAAAGGAATTTGAACCAACATTCATTCCACTCATTTAAAAGCAGTATTGAACTTTTGCTATGCTAGAGTCAGAGTAAGAAGACAAATGATACAGGTTCTTTTCCCTCAAGAGTTGGTGCTTGGTAGAGGAAAACAGGAAAAGAATATGCAAACACAAAGCTTCCCAATTTGATGAAATAAAAACTACAGGAAGATCGCCATTACTAATTTCCATCCTTTTATAAATGAAATCTTAGCTTTGGTAAACACCATTTGATTTAATTAAGTACATTTTTTCTTTTATAAAATATATTTTTATTGATTTCAGAGAGGAAGGGAGAGGGAGGGAGAGATAGAAACATCAATGATGAGAGAGAATTATTAATCAGCTGCCTCCTGCATACCCCCCACTGGGGATCAAAGCTGAAACCCGGGCATGTGCCCTCACTAGAATTGAACCCGGGTCACTTCATTCCACAGACCAACACTCTATCCACTGAGCCAAATCAGCCAGGGCAAATTAAATAAGTACATCTTAAAGACCTACTAGGGGGAGTCCTTGGGGTGAACTAGCCAATGTTCCTGTCCTCAAGGAGCTGAAAGGGCTGGTAATGTGGATGTAGATTTCCCTGTACACCCAGCCCTTCCCAATTGCAAACTGACAGGGTTCTTGAGAAAACCAAATTGAAGGAATTGAGGATGGCACACAAAGGAACATTAAGTTCTCCAGGTTTATGTAGTTTTTTTCCAGGCCCTCCTTATGTGAAACCATCTTTATTTTCTTTGGAGAGTCTATTGTTAGCAAAATTACTTGTTAATATTAAATATGAGAATGATTTCTTCTTCCAATGGGAGGGGAATAACTGCTGGTCCCCTTCCTTTTTTTGGCATCTAAATATTAAGAAAGAGTACAGCACCTTTCCTAGACTTGTAGGCTTCATCTTCAGAAAACTGTAAAACTCCAAACATATTTTTTGACTCCTGGGAATTCAACATGTTCCTGAAAACATTATTTTTATTACAGAAAATTCCTTGTCATTTTCTAAAAGCATAGATTTTCCTCTTACTGATAAGTTACTCCATTTTAAAACATTTTAATTTAATTCTAAAATATTTCATTATATTAGTTATGTTGTTAGATGATTCAATATTTACTTTCACTTCTTTCTATATGAAAGCAAAACAACTATTTGATTGACTCACATGAATGATAATTTGTGAATAAAAGAAAGAAAAGCCGGTGTGGCAGTGCTTAGAATCTCCGCTTGCACAGGGAGGGTCACAGGTTTGGTTTGAGGTCAAGGACGGGTATCTGGGTTGCAGGTTCAAGGTTCAATCCTGAGTACAGGAGGCAACTGATCTCTCTCTCTCTCTCTCTCTCTCTCTCTCTCTCTCTCTCTCCCTCTCTCTCTCTCTTCTCCACTCTCTCAGGAAATAGATGGAAAAAGTATCCTTGGGTGAGGATTAACAAAAAAAAGGAAAACAAAAAGAAAACACAAACCAAAAAAGGCATGATTGTTGTCTTGGCAGTTAGTTCATGTTATCATCCCCTAAACCTGGCTTTTCTTGAAATTTCCACTTTCCCAACAGTACTGATATAAATTGTCCCCAACAATGGGACAGAAAGAAGGGACATAATCGAGGGATTTACCCTCCATCCACCCAATAATTCTTGGACACCAAGTGGGGGGTCCTGCAATTTGACTCAATTCTCACAGTATCTATCTGAAGATAGTGTCAGATCTCATAGGTAAGGACTCAGTCCTACAAGACTGCTCCCCCCCCAGGCCTCCCCCAACCCCGCCCCCAACACACACCCTTCAGATTCTAGTCACAACTTCAGGTTGTCACCTGTGTTTCTAACTGACGATAAGGTGGAGGTTCCAACCACCTTCTCTTTGGGAATTATTTGCTAGAGTGGCTCACAGAACTCAGAGACACATTTGACTTAGTAGATCACTGATTTATTCTAAAAGGGTATAACTCTGGAGCAGCCAAATGGAAGAGAGCTTAGGTAAGTCAAGGGGAAGAGCGTGGAGTTTCTACAGCCTCTTCAGGTGACACTGTTCCAGCAACCCCCTGTGTTCACCGGCTCAGAAGCTCTCTGT
>NW_005876341.1:0-10160 GCF_000147115.1 Myotis lucifugus | reverse complement strand
GGGCTTAGGGAGAAATGAGGGATGAATAAGCAGAGCACAGAAGATTTTTAGGGCAGTGAAGCAATACTGTATGATATGATTCCATATTCTAATGGTGGGTATGTGCTTTCATGCATTTGTCACAATCCATAGCATGTACAGCACCCAGAGTGAACCTCACTGTAAACTAAGGACTTTGGTTGATAATGATGAGTCAGTGCATGTCCATCCACTGTAATAAGTATACTTCACTGTTACTGGAGGTCAAAAATGAGCAAGGCACCAGACCTGCGTGGCTCAGTGGTTGAGCATTGACCTAGGAACCAGGAGGTTAAGGTTTGATTCCTAGTAGAGTCACATGCCTGGGTTGTGGGTTCGATACCCAGTGTGGGGTGTGCAGGAGGCAGCCTATCAATAATTCTATCTCATAATTGATGTTTCTATCTATGTCTCTTTATCCCTTTCTCTCTGAACTCAATAAAAAATAAATTAATAAAAACGAGTAAGGCTGTATATATTTGCATTTGTGGTTTATGGGCACTCTCTATACTTTCCACTCAATTATACTGTGCACCTAAAACTGCTCTAAAAAATATGGTTTAGCCAGCACCGGTTTGGCTCAGTGGATAGAGCATCGGCTTGCAGACTGAAGGGTCCCACTTTCAATTCCAGTCAAGGGCATGTACCTTGGCTGCGGGCACATCCCCGGTGGGACATGTGCAGGAGGCAGCTGATCAATGTTTCTCTCTCATTGATGTTTCTAACTCTCTATCCCTATCTCTCCCTCTCTGCAAAAAAATCAATAAAATATATTTTAAAAAACATATATGGTTTATAAATTTTTGTTTAAAATAATGTATTCCCTGTATCTACTACTAACATACAGTATATCAACATATTAATGCAATTTTCAAGATACAGTAACCTTAGAAATTAAGATAAAAACCCCAGTATCAGAAGGTAGGTATTATTCCTGCCATTGAGTGAAGGATATGAAAAGACATAAATACAGCAAATACTTTTAAATATATACTAGTGCAAGAAAATAACTGATAAATATGATTGAATACCTTGCATTGTATTTATAAACAGGGATTTAGTACAATACAAATCATCCATATAATTAAAAGACACTTTTTCTTCTAACTTTAAATCAGAAATCATTATGCTGAGTTTATCTAAAAATTATCTTGAAGCATTAATTGGATAAGAAGGAGAGCTTATAATTGCCTAATATTGTCATAGTAATTTATGTACAAATACCTGCGAAATACTCACCAAGAGTCACAAAAGTAACCCTCATTGCAAGCAATTATGGATGACGCAACTGAAACCAGTACCATGTTATGTTAAATATCACTTGCTCTTAAAATAAATTTTTAGGTCAAGGCCAGATAGTCAGGGCTATACCTGCTGTGCAGAGAAATTTCATACAGCAGGCCTAAGACTGCTATCCTTAGAAAGTCCTGCTTAAATGGCTACCCTTTTGTGGGTGTCTGAAAACCTGAATCTGGGGAGGGTTTCCCCCTTTCCCTAACTGAGAAGAGTGGCCCCGTGTGTCTAAACACCTTGTACAACCAATGGGGTTCATGCTGAACACTTGCTTTCCTTCTGGGAATCTAGAATTTTGGGACATGCGATGGAGAAGATGCCTTAAAAACCTCTCACTGAGTCTAACAAGACTGGTAGATGACATATTTCACATGAGTTGTCAGAATTTGACACTGGAATATCTCAGCACATCCTGGTAACTTCACAGGGAAGGGGCTCTTGGAAGCTTGTGCCTGGTGTCCTCCACCCTTTGTCACACACACCTCTTCTCTTTGCTGATTTTACTGTGGTCTTTCACTATAATAAATCTCAGGTATGAGCACAACTATATGCTGAGTCCTATAAAGTTTTCTAGTAAATAAGCAAACCTAGGGGTGGGTTTAGGAACCTCTAATAAAACTGCATTATGTGAAAACATAATTTGGATTGATGTGTTATTCATGATTACATTACAGAAGTTGATTTCTCAGAATACCTATCATTGATTCTGTTTTGGTCCAGGCTTCTTTTCGAGTTTTCTGTGGTTCCATAACTATTGGAATAAAGACATGAAAGAGATAAATCAAACATTGATGTTAGAAAATAATGTGAAATAAGCAACATTCCTATTTAGTCACAATAGGAAATACAGAATCCTAATGATTGACAACATGTTTTATAGTATCAAAGTTTCTATAAAGGAAAGGAAAACATCACACTGACAATTTTCTCCAACTAAACAAGGTTTGATTCCTTTGTACAACAGTGTGACTTAATCAAGTAACTGGGATAATTGCAGAAGAACAGTAATTATCATATATACTAAACAAGTGTTCTAATGATTATAGAGTTCTTTTTATTTATGACTAATCTTTTTTATTTCTTATTAAACTAAAATCATGGCTCACCTATTGAAGGCAGTTGTTGATAGGATAAGTCAAAAAGTAAAATAAATTGTATCCAAAATGTAGGGATATCCATAAATATTCCATTAAACTCTACCTGTATGGAAAAATACTGTTCTTTCCTGTTGAACCGTTGCCCTTTTCTGCTCATCTGATGAAGTCCTAGTCTTCATGTCCAAACTAAATGTCAGTGAACTACCTGGAAACCTATAAATCGCCTTAGAATTCTCTCTCCCCACTAACTCTCTATGTGCAAACATCACAAAAGTCTTATGAATTAGACCTCTCTACTGTCTCTGCTTTATTTTGTTTCTGTCAACTGCCCTAGTCAAACATGGGCTCTTAACAGATGGCTCTCACGGGGATGGGGGGGAGATTCCACCAACTATTATTGTTCCCTCTTAAATTAATAAGTTATCATTAATCAAAACAAATGAGAGAGAAATAGACCTAGAAAACACCAACACTTTAAGTTGAATAACTTGAACTTCCTGAATCATTTCAGAATGAATGAAAACTTCATGATGGATTAATGCTAGTCAAAGGAGGCAAAATATTCCTTTGTCTCCCAGGTTCTTTATGTGGTTTCCTTCTATCTATCCTCTACATGAGGGGTCAGCAAACTAGGGCCCACAGACTGATACAAGCTGCCATCTGGTTTTGCAAATAAAGTCTCACTGGAATACAGCCGTGCCTGTTCACTTACATATTCTTTAGGACTGCTCTCAAACTACAAGGGCAGACTTGCGTAGATATGACACACCACAGGACTAAAATCAGGTCCTTTGCAGAGAAAACTTGCTGATGCCTGCTTAATACCAAACCACAGGGCTCTTATCAAATCTGATCTTGTTCCTCTTCTGCTCAAAACTACAATGAGCCCTAACCAGTTTGGCTCAGTGGATAGAGCGTCGGCCTGCGGACTGAAAGGTCCTAGGTTCAATTCCAGTCAAGAGCATGTACCTTGGTTACGGGAACACCCCCACTAGGAGGTGTGCAGGAGGCAGCTGATCAATGTTTCTCTCTCATCGATGTTTCTAACTCTCTATCCCTCTCCCTCCCTCTCTGCAAAAAATCAATAAGATATATTTTTCAGAGAGAAACCAAGATGGCGGCAGAGGTAAACACCTGAAATTGCTGCCTCACACAACCACTTCAAAAATACAACTAAAAGACAAAACGGACACCATCCAGAACCACAGGAAGGCAGGCTGAGTGGAAATTCTACAACTAGAAGGAAAGAGAAAAGCACACTGAGACTCAGAAAAGGTGCGGAAGTAAGTGCAGAGGTACAGAGGTGCACGGGGCAAGGGCTGGCAACTGAGGATGCAGTTGTCTTTTTCAATCAGGAGGGAGACACAAGCTCCCAACTGCTCTGAACTCCAGTTCCGGGCGAGTCTCTGGAGACCCAGACTCACGGGGAGAAATTGGACTGTCTGGCATCGGGCAGAACTCGAGGGTGGCTTTGTCTCAGAGGTGCTTGCAGTGATTACCTCGGGACACTGAGACCCAGGGCCTCTTAGGGCAGGGCTGAGGATCAGCCATAGTTGTTTACTCCTCCCTATTGATTCCCTGAGACCCCACCCCACCCAAGCTGTGCACAGAGGCTTTTGCATATGAATGGCCTGGCCCTTGGCTATCTGAAAATTACCTAACAAACTGCAGCTGGGCCAGAGAGACCCAGAACATCCAAAAGAAGGCCCAAGGTCCCACAGAAGCTTGCATTGCTTCACAGCTGGGCCTCATCTGAGCACCTCCAAACCCCAAACAAAGAAGAGGAATCTGCATATCTCTCCATAGCTCCTGCTAGGTAGCCTCAGGCAGAGGCTAAATTAGCACCTCCTTAGAGATCCAAGAGCCAGTGTACCCAGGGGTCAGAGTGGAACCATCCAATTACAAGTCCTCAGATCCATAAGGGACACATTCAGTGGGCACGCTCAGTGAGCACCAAAGCCCCACAGAAGCAAGTATTGCCCCATAAGGGTATCTCCAGCACAGAAGTTCTCCCACCATAGACACAGCTGAATCTCACAGCCAATTGGCCTGGAGATCAATTCCTCCCACTGATACCAACAACTATCAAGGCTTAACTACAACAAGACTGTGCACAAAGCCCACAAAGGGGTGCACCAAGAATGTCCACCTCAGGTAATTGGGGAGGCTGAGCCACTGGGCCCTATAGGACACCTAGCACACAAAGCCACTCTACCTACCAACACAGGAAAGCAGCCAAGATGCCGAGACAAATAAGACAGGTCACAAATGACAGAAATGGAGGAAAGCAAATTACTGGCTATAGAGTTCAAAAGCACGGTTATAAGGTTTTTCAAGAATTTTCTAGAAACCGCCAATAAATTTAGTGAGACCCTCAAGAAATCTAGTGAGACCCTCGAGGATATGGAAAAGGACCAACTAGAAATTAAGCAGACACTGACTGAAATAAAGAATATTATATAAAGATCCAACAGCTGACTAGAGGATAGCAAGAATCAAGTCAAATATTTGAAATACGAAGAAGCAAAAAACACCCAACTGGAAAAGCAAAAAGAAAATAGAATCCAAAAATATGAAGATAGTGTAAGGAGCCTCTGGTACAACTTCAAGCGTACCAATATCTGAATTATGGGGGTGCCAGAAGAAGAGAGAGAACAAGATATTGAAAACCTATTTGAAGAAATAATGACAGAAAACTTCCCCTACCTGGTGAAAGAAATAGACTTACAAGTCCAGGAAGTGCAGAGAACCCCAAACAAAAGGAATCCAAAGAGGACCACACCAAGTCATATCATAATTAAAATGCCAAGAGCAAAAGACAAAGAGAGAATCTTAAAAGCAGCAAAAGAAAAACAGTTAATTACCTACAAGGAAGTACCCATACGATTGTCAGCTGATTTCTCAACAGAAACTGTGCAGGCCAGAAGGGAGTGGCAAGAAATATTCAAAGTAATGAATAGCAAGAACCTACAACCAAGATTACTTTACACAGCAAAGCTATCATTCAGAATTGAAGGTCTGATAAAGAGCTTCACAGATAAGAAAAAGCTAAAGGAGTTCATCACCACCAAACCATTATTATATGAAAGGCTAAAAGGTATTCTTTAAGAAGAGGAAGAAGAAAAAGGTAAAGATAAAAATTATGAACAACAAATACATATCTATCAACAAGTGAATCTAAAAATCAAGTGAATAAAAAATCTGATGAACAGAATAAACTGGTGAATATAATAGAATCAGGGGCATAGAAAGGGAGTGTACTGACAATTCTCCAGGGGGAAAGGGGTTGGGAGGTGCGGGAAGAGACTGGATACAAATCGTACACCTATGGATGAGGACAGTGGGGGTGGGTAAGGGCAGAGGTTGTGGTGGGAACCGGGTGGAGGGGAGCTATGGGGGGAAAAAGAGGAACAACTATAATAATCTGAACAACAAATATTTAATTTTAAAAAAAATTATATATATATATATATTTAAAAATAAAAGCTACAATGAATCCCTGCAGTAAATATTCCTGAATCCCTACCTTAGTCTTCATCCTTGCTGGACAACCACAACTCTATTTGGATATTTACCATCCTGATACACAAAGAAGGTAGTATCTCCCCAACTTCAAAAAGAGAAATCATTAAAGCTCATCAGAGTCACTAGTTTACCATTAACTGGTTTAGGAATGAGCATGGGATTAACCCAAGCCTATAAAATGTTAGTGGAAGTCTCATGCAAGCCTCTCAGGTTTCTTCCTATTTAAAGAAACACATAGGCCCAGCCAGTGTGGTTCAGTAGGTTCAGGCAATTGTCCCATGCACCAAGAGGTCACTGGTTATATTCCAGGTCAGGGCAGATGCCAGGGTGGCAGGGTTCATCCCTGGGAGGGAGCCTGAATGAGGCAGCCCATTGATGTAATGGTTCTCTCTCATTGATGTTTCAATCTCTCTCTCCCTTTTCTTTCCTCTCCTTCTAAAGTCAATAAAAACATATATTTTTTTAAAAAATAAGGAAACACATAGTTCAATATCACTTACCAGGGAAATACAAATGAAAGCCATAAAGTACCACCTCACTCCTCTCAGACTGGCTGTCATCAAAATATAAATAATGAACAAGTGTTGGCGAGGATGTGGAGAAAAGAGAAAGCCTTGTGCACTGTTCATGTGATTGTAAATTGGTACAGTCGCTGTGGAAAGCAGCATGGACATCCTCAAAAAATTGGAAATAGAACTGCTATTCCACTTCTGGGTATTTACCCAACAGAAACATGAACAGGAATTTGAAAAGATATCTACACCCCTATGTTCACTACAGCATTACTTACAATAGCCAAGATATGACAGCAATGTAGAAGTTCTTCAATGGAAAAGTAAAGAAAGGTACACACACACACACACACACACACACACACACACACACACACATCATGAAGAATTACTCAACACACAAGCAATGAATTCTTGCCATTTATGGAACCATGGATTGACCAAGAGGGTCTCATACTAAGTGAAATTAGACAGAGAAAATTAAATACCATGTGGTTTGACTTAGAGATGCCATGTAAAACAACAAAACAGAAACAGACCGCATAGCTACAAAGAACAAATTGACAATTGCCAGAGGGTAGTTAGCTGAAGAGACAGGTGAAATAGAAGAATATTAATGAGAAGTGCAAACTTCCCATATAAAATATATAAGCCATAAGACATAGTGTGCATTAAAGGGAATGTGTCAATATCTTAAAAACTTTGCTCAGTGATAGTTACTAGGCATATCATTGTGAACACATCATAAGGTATATAAACGTCAAACCACTGTGGTTGCACACCTGAAAGCAATATAATGGGTGCCGACTCTACTTTAACAAAATGTTAAAAAGGAACATTAACAAAAGGAAAAAGAAACGTCTAAGGAAAAGCAGTCCTTTTGGCCTTCACATATTGACATGTGAGAATAGGATGCTTTGGAGCCTTTGCTAATTACTAACCAGGAAAGCTGACATACCATAAGCACTGAGAGCCTCACAGCTGAATAAGGTATAACAGCTGGAATCCTGATATCACCACTGAACTACCTGCTTCCTATTATTTTGGCCTCTGATAATTAGGGCACCTAGTATCTGAAGCTGAAAGCATTCTATCTGATAAATTTCCCAAGGTCATAGGATAAGATCTAGTCCTTTCTGTAGTACTAAAGACTTTCATAAGCCTGCCTCATAGGCCCTCACCTCATTCCCAACCATTCCCATAGCACACATTTTGCACCTTTGAAACTCTACTGCTCATAATTCTCACAAAGTTCACGTGTACATCTTGGCCCTTGCCCTGTTGTTCCTGCTACCAAACATGTAATCTCTATAGATGTTCCTACTGCCAAACATCACCCTTCTGCCCCTTTCCCTGGAAAACTTCTTTGTGGTCTGCATGCTTACTTAAAACTCATCCACATTTTTATTTTTAAACTTCTTAAAAATTAATTAACGATAGAGAAACAGAGACAGAGAGAAACACTGGTTTGTTGTTCCACTTATTTATGCATTCATTGTGTGAATCTGACCAGGCATCAAATCCACATCCTTGGCACATCAGGGACAATGCTTTAAGTAACTGAGAAACCCGGCCAAAGTCTCAGCCACATTTTTAAAACTCTAATTCTCACTATGGATGTAAGGTGTCTGATACATACTAAACACCAATAAAATGAATAAATAGGGATAATTATAAGATGCTAATGAGCTCTGGCACCTAGTAAGCACTAAATAAAGTACAGTAAGTAATAGAAATGACAATGATATTAACAAGCTCTTAGAGGGCAATGACTGTTTTTAAAATGTTTCAATTCTGCAACATCAGAGTAACACTTAGTACCTGAAAGACACCTGAAAGGTAAATGGCAGACCATTCAGCTGAAAAATGAATAACTGAATTTTGACACTTTCTTTGAAAATTCTGTTTAAAAAAACAGAGAAATAAACCAGTGACACCTCTTCCATATTATGAGCATCTTCAAGGTCAAAATGCTATTTCATCCTTGTATTTCCTATCACTTGCAAAAACAAACTACACCAAGTCCTCTGATAAAGGTCTATTAAGTCCAAGGTGTCCTCATACAGTTCAGATTGTACAATGAACTAGGTCCCACATCTGGCATTTTTGTTATTGGGAAACATTTTTGTACATTTATTATAATTTGTTGAGTCCCAGGATGGGCTATTTGAATATTTATTATCATTTTCTTCTGATTATTGGCAACAGAGCATCTTGTTCTAAAGAAATTCCAGTTTCCTGATAATTACCAAATTAATGAAGTCAACATATATCATTCTGTTTTGACTTCTGAGTAATAAAGTTGACAATAGTGAGACCTTGTTGGTAGAATATGAAAAATACCCTGTGCTTCTCAACAAGCATTGCCTTTCTGAGTTCTGAACTATGGGCAGATGTCTTTATAAAACAGTGTCGTCAGGATTCTTGTACTCTGGCTAAGTGTGGTAGCTCATCTGTTTGTGATACCAGGAAAGTATTGTTGATTTCCTAATTATAGTTACTTTTTTGGTGAGACGAATTACTATGCAATAACAAATATTCATTTACTAAATATAATCCATTCACAGTTAAAACTAAACAAAAGATTCATTTTTAGAACAAATCAAGTTTGGTATAATGTGACACATAGAGGAAACATTCACCATCCTAACTTAACATCTTTTTTCTTCTTAACATAAAGATAGAGTGTGGGATTTTAGGGGTCAGAACTAAATAAATGAACTTCTTTTCAAATGATATTGCCCCAGACTTCAAATTACCTACAATTAACTTTGTTAATAATACTAGACTACTATTCTATTAAGAAGGAGTTTAAGAAAAACTATACATGCAACTTCCACATTGTTGGTATTTTTTCCCTCTCTTTCATTATCAAAACTTCCTTATTCTTACTTCATCTATGGTAGCAACACCAAGAGGAATTCACTATCAGAAGTCTTACCAGGAGTACGACTTTCAGATTTTTGGGGTCCCTTTTCTTCTTTAGTTTTAGAGGTTATTTTTTGCTGGCTGTGTACCCAAAAAAAAAGAAAAAATGGTGATAAGTAATATTACTTTCTTAATATTAACATAAAATATTTTTGAAATATAGTAAGTTATTAGAATATATCAGAACTAAAACTGAAATTTTAATTGTACCACACATTTTAAATTTGTAAGTTCTACAACTGCTTTATGAAGTATGTAATTTCTAACAAAATAAGGTATAATAGTCATGATATGAGGGCAGTCTAGTTCAGTGAATTAATTAGAGTTAGCTAGACATAATCACAAATGTGTTAAACTCACACCTCCTATTTCTATAACCCACAGCTATTTCTTCTCAAACAGTCACTTTTCTTGGCTCAAGGTCCTCCTCTACAAAATAAGAATCTTATTACTTTATTTCAGAAGGCTGTAAGGAGGATGAAATGAGATAATACAGCAAAAGATATGCTCAGATAAATAGTAAAGCAAAGAAAAAATCGAGTTATGAACTTTATTTGTTGAAACTATTTTTGAATTCCAAGTACTATAAATCCCAATGTGAACTTTTCATAGTTTCTAACATTCAAATGTTGCAGATTTCAGAAAATGTTATTAATTCTGGTTATTATCTCTACTCAGGTTGTGGTCTGTATTTCAGGGCATCTCAGCCGTTGTGTAACTGGCAACTGAATTTATGTACAAATATATTACCTCATGAAGTCAGATAACACCGTGCTCCCTTCTTTTT
>NW_005876340.1:3990-10260 GCF_000147115.1 Myotis lucifugus | reverse complement strand
ATTAATATCACAAAGAGCCATATATTCGGCCCTAGAATATCTGGAAGATACAATTGCACAATTTCCTAGAAAGGACACATTCTCACATTGTGACTGCAAGGGGTTTCTGTGGACAGTCACTGACGGACCTTCACATGGCCTCTCCTCATTTCATGTTTCCTGGACTTCCTCCCAGCCAAAGAGTGTAAGGGTAGTCAGCTGTCTTACCTGCTGCATCAGACTCCAAAAAAGAGGGGCCCTGTACACAAGGAGAAAGCTACCCAGCCTTTATGACCTAGTAGTTTGTTTGGGTCTTTGGAGGAGCAGACATAAGGTGGAGTTTAGATGTGCAAGATATTTATTGGGTGACACACCTGTGAAGGAAAAGGTGTAGTAAGCCAGAAGAGGCAGTGAGATTTACAGATGGCAATTCAGGTCTACAAAGGAGGGAGAGAAGGAAGAAAAGATGGGTAGACAGAATCTCTGACTACAAGACAATCTAAGAAGGTTTCAGACAAGTTGGTGGGGAGTCTTTTAGCCAAAGCTGCCTGTCAAAAGAGTCCCACACCTGGTAGGAACTGGCCTGCCTTACTTTCCTACTGCATTCAGCCACTGGCTGAGAGCAGCCCATGGGAAGTGTCCTTTCAGCGTGAACACGGCAGTGGATCCTGAGTACAGAAGCTGGTTTTGCCTTTCAGTTATGCTCCCCATAGCAAGAGAGATACATTTTCATGAGGCCACACCTAGCCTCAGAGGTCATGCGCATTCTGCTACTTACCGTGCACTGGTTACAAGGGAGCCACAAATTTGCCCAGATTTAAAGAGTAGGAGCATCTAATGGAGACCCTACCTCTCAATGGGAGTGTCAAAGATTTTCAGACACTTTAAAAAAGCTGCCACATCTATCTAAGTGAATATAATAATAATAATACTTATAATGTGCAAATAAAAACATAGTGAACAAATATTTAAGAAATATGGCAGAAACATGGTATAATGTGCAAAATAAATTATCAAAATTCCTTGCCTCCGGGAAATAGAACCTGTGTTTGGGAAAGGGTGTAGTAGGGTACCACTCTTTTTCATTAAAAGATTTTTAGATTATGTTGGGGTCCAGCCCCAGCAGATCCAGGGGTTCCCAAAGGTGTAGACTGAGTCGGCAAAGAAGGAATGACATGGAGACAGCGTTCAGTTGATCTGCATAGCCAGGTTCTTTCTTTATTCTCCTGTTACATCTGTATTTATACCAGTTGATTTTAATCCTATCCATTCTATTCCAAAGGTTAGGGCGTTTGTTATCTCCATTCCAAGATCACTACTCTATTGTTCTGTTAAGCTACAAGGAAGTAACTGAAGGAGATTATCTTAAGTAAAGATTATGTAGCTTAAGCTTGATTGTTCATAGTTAAAGTGATTAATTACCTGCCTGGCACTTAGTGAAGGGGTTTTATTCCCTTCCTTAGTCCTGTTAATCCCTAACTCCAGGGAAAAATCCCCACCTGGGGAAACAACCTTTCTCAGAGAGGTGACCTTGGTTAAAACACATAGCGCTAAGAAGGGGAGCAAACATATTAAGAACAGTATGCCATATACGCCAGGTCCCTTGAAACATATGCTGTGCAGATGTTTCTTCCCTGCAGCAACTGTGTCAAGCAGCAAGGATGGACCGGCTTCCGGCAAGATTACTTAAAAATTAAAAAAAAAATTCTGTTGTTATTTCAATATAACTAAACAAAAAGAGAAAGTACACTAAAGAAAAGTAAAATAGAGCTTATACTCCCCTCATTAAAACTTTCCTGTGCTTTTATTCTCTTGTCAATAAGATCAAGTCTAAACATTTAGCTTAAAGACCTTCCTTGATCTGAACTAGTTTTCCAGACTCTTCATGATGCACAGTATTGGTTTTCTTTTGGTACGTTAGGCTGTGGCAACAAAGTTTTATGTCTCACAGGCTTCTAAGGCAGCTCAGTAGGTTGGCTGTGGTTCTTCTATACACATCTTCTATTTCAGAATCCAGGCTGAGAAAAAGGCCCACTCAGGACATGCTATTCTCTTGCCATAGGGAAATGAATAAGAAAACTGGCAAAACCAACATTTTCTACTAAAAACACCATCTGTCACTTCTGCTCATGTTTCACTGGCCAAAAGTCAGTGAGGGAGCTTGAGGTGAAGTGGGTAAGGAAGGTGGGATACACACCTCCTACAGCAAGTCCTGGCTGTAGGTGAGGATGGAAAATGCAGTCTTCACACACATGGTTTCTGTCATAATACAGGCTATATTCATTCTAGATTTATGTCAATGTCTAGAACACATCCACCTATTTCTTTCCTACCCATGAAATTCTATGAGCCAACACACAGAAAAATGTTGAGAAGTTTGTTGGGCCATATAAGTTCAGTCCAGAAGTAATGACTCTCACTACAATGGCAGTATTTGAAAATAACAAGCATAGTGAAAAGGTGCTAGAGCCTCGCCTAAGGTTCCTGACATACACTACCACCTGTCAATCAGTTAACCTCTCTCTTCCACAGCTTCTTGAATGAAATGGAAATAAAATACAAAACTATGCCAATACCATCATTTTTCACTCAGTAGAAGTGAAGTCATGTCAAGATATCATAGCAAGGATCTGAAAAAGGATACACAAAATATAAAAATAAATGCTGAAGTGGAAAATGCTATGAAAATATTAAGAACAAAACTGCCTTTCGCGATCATGGTCTATAAGATGGTATTTTTGTTGCCTTACCCTTCTCCTTTACTCTTTCATATTTTCTTCAGCACCAAAACATACAATGAACTCATCTGTTCTCTCACCTGAGTAATTAGTCATTGAAATGTATACAGCTAGTTGGAAATATGTGTCATTCATTTGAAGTGGTTAGTTATTTGTAATTCTATCCTTAAGCCTACTAATATTATCTTTACTTGGACAACAATTCACTTTATAAAATTTAAGCCAAAATTCATCTTCGGTTCAGAGATTTTTAACCAAAGAATAAAGTAGAAAAAGTGCTTACACAAGGAACTTTTCTCTAGGTCACTTCACCCTATGATTGTGTTGGTATCTAGACAAGGACAATATCATTGTAAGAAATAAAATCCCAGCTCTCGCTCTGTAACTGTCCCCAGTGACCAGTTTGCTCCAGTGCTGTCCTTCACACGTAAGCCTTGGTACCAGCAATCTGGTCTCTTCTTGGGAGTCTGTAATGTCCCCAGGGCAGAATAAGAAGCCTGGCACTATTCCAGTTCACATAACCGCACTCTTCTAATTTAACAATCCCTTATACTTTCAATTAAATATCACACATCAGTCTAGCAAATCCCTATGTGCCAGCGGATTGCTACATTCTGGTTTGTTCTTTACCTTCACAACAGGTAAAAT
This sequence comes from Myotis lucifugus, assembly GCF_000147115.1. Lineage (NCBI taxonomy): Eukaryota > Metazoa > Chordata > Mammalia > Chiroptera > Vespertilionidae > Myotis > Myotis lucifugus. Next base: position 6,895 of record NW_005876340.1, on the reverse strand, counting down.
TTGCAAAGTCTGTGAATTGATAGCCCTAAAGATCCTATGTAAATGCAAACCATAATCAATCCTATCACAGATCTGACTTTGACTATTTATGAAGACCCTCAGTGCTTCTCCAGAGTGCTGGTGGTTTGCCTGAAATGGCATTTGGCCATTGTCCAAAATTTGGTTGTCAAGTGACCTTTCCTGTTTAATGGAAAAGATAAAAAAGTTATACCAAAGAATCAGAATCTTGATTGGTAGTAACAGAAAGTGAATGTTGAAAGCAGAGCACATAATACTGGAAGAGGCCATAGAGCCCCATAAAGGCCACCTGCTTTGTAGTTATTATACCAGATAACAAAAGGCAGACTAGCTCATTGGTGAATTTCCTCTTATATGTTTTCAATTCAAAGGAAATAACTGGGGATCTAATATAAAAATCTTCGCAATAGATTTCTGCTTTCATAAAATAACTAAAGGCCCGATGCACGAAAATTCGTGCAAGAGTAGGCCTTCCTCCCTCCAGCTGCCAGCACTGGCTTCTCTTTGGCACCCAGGACCTGGGCTGGCTTCCCCTGGGCCACCCACGGGCACCTGAGACCAGGAAGGACATCCGGAATGATGTCCGGAAGATATCCAGTCTAATTAGCATATTACTCTTTTATTATTATAGATATAACAGTGTTTAATCACATGTCTACAATTTATATCTTATACTTTACTTTGAATATCTACACTGTAAAATGCACAACAACCCTTTCTATTCAAATTAACTCCCCCAACAACCTTTAGTAGTAACGTGTGGGTCATCACTGACTACAGTGGCTAATGACGATTTTGTTCTCTTTGTGGTGTTTTCATAAAACCTAGTCCATAGCCAAATAAGTACAATGCGAATATACCACCTTATTTTGTTCTTTAGATCTTCTCCTTCCAGTCAAACCATAAAGTCTTTACCTACATGTTATTGTCTAAAGGAATTTAGGGCACAGGGTACCCATTACATGAATGCTTATAGATGAAAAATATTTGGCCCTGAGAGTTAACTGATTTGAGTCATCATAGGTAGGTGATGAAAATACCAAATCAAATCATAAGTTTTCTGACTCAGTGTGCAGTCAGCTTTTCTACTCATTGCAGAATTACTCCCTAGAGAGGAGATCTGCCCTGAGCCGACCTTTGGCCAACCTTTCTGAATGGAATACATCATGAAGTAGAGCATGCTATTCCAACCCAAAATAGCTTTACTGATCTGAAAATGAACCAGACGTGTGTGTGTGTGTGTGTGTGTGTGTGTGTGTGTGTGTGAATTTTGGAATTAGAGGTAAATCCTATTAATACACAAATCCACAGTATTGGGGAGGGTTGTATTATGATAGAAATGGAAAAAAACAGCTAATGGAGTACTTGGTGCTAAAAGACAAAGTAAGGGACTTAGCAGATAATTTATATAAGCAAATTAATTTTCAAAACATAACCTTATTTTTACTGCACGTCAAACAATCCTAGAAACTTAAAATCCCTTATTAATAAAACATTGAAGGCATATTCTAGCCATTCTACATCTAAATGTTTTGGTGATTTTTGTATGTTTTCTTTTGTTTGTTTTTTCCTTGCCAGGCAGAAATTATTAGATTTTGCAAGCTGCTAAAATTACCACAATTTACCTGTTTAGTTTTTGGTAGTTCAATTTTGGGGAATCACCAGCACCAGAAATATGGAGGCTTTAGTAATAAGTGCTTACGTTTGCAACTTATATTAAATTCAGTACAGCCCTGGAGATTAATATGCTCTGCTTGATGAGAAAAAAGCTCAACCAAGATATGTGCAGACACTTGGTTTTGTTTGCTGTGAGAAGCTCTACTTACCAAGCATTTGCCAGCTTTATTAATTCTTCCTGACTGTTGGATCTTCCTGTTGTTTATTTGTTTGTTACCATCAGCAGACTTCTTTTGCAAATTCTCTCAATGTTGCCATATGTTGCTGCCTGCCATCCGTCAGGAGTGGACTGGAGCAGCCAGCAGAGGAAATTGAATTATGGCAGAAATGAAGAAGAATGTAACTATTTCTTTCTTACTGAAACACAATTTGTTCTTTTCAGCTGGCGATATGGAATTAAAGAGAATTGCTCCATGAAATAATTGTGGTACCATCCAAATGGACAGTTTCAGTGCTAACTTTTTACAGAAATTAAAGCATAAAACATCTCATAGTTCACACATCGATATGATGTTCAATGAGTTTCTTTATATTTTAATTCCACATGGTAAATGATCTACATAAATTTCCTTTTTCGAAGAAAAACTTTAGATAGTTAGATCGTTTTGTTGTTGCTAATTGTTTTAATAAGAAACTAGCACAATTAAAATTTCTCCTTACAATCAGGAAAGCTCTTCAATAACATTCATGATTATGCAAGGGGTTTTATTTTTCTAAATACTAAAAGTATTCAGATAGTGTTTGAAAATAAATATGTTGCAAGATAGACTTAACCAGAAAATCAAAAAAGAAGTCCCATGTCTATCTGAGTATATAAAGTGCTTCTACTTTATATACTACAATGAAGATATTCATTGTCTGAATTTTAAATTTTAGATACCTAGAGAAAAAGCACTGTGGAAAAAGAGATTAGATTTTAGTCCTTATTCTGCCCTAAAGTTAGTATATTTTGTTAGCCAGGTTACATAATCCATCTACCTCAGTTTCTTCCTTCAGTCAGTCAATAGTTAGTGTATACATAATAAGGCCAACAGAGAGAATATCAGGTACTCTGACTTGAGAATCTGTTTGATAAATATCAAGGGCATGAATCAGATCGAGAAGTCAAAGGAAGAAATAGGAGCGGAGAACAAGAGATAGCAAATACACTAAATTGGGCTTTTACTGTGAAGAAGGAGGAAAGAGAGTGTTGCTAAATAACACAATGATG
>NW_005876340.1:0-3890 GCF_000147115.1 Myotis lucifugus | reverse complement strand
AGGTCAGTCACTGGTGCTGCCAGCATATCGGTGAAATCGGTTATCGCGGGCTAAAGAGAAAGGAAGAGAAAACAGGCTTGGCGCTTAACATGTTAAGGTATATATCTGGTTATAGAGTAGAAAATAGTGATAAAGGAGAGATAAGGCACAAGGGGCATGGAGACTAGTAAGGCTATCTATATATATAAAAGCCTAAGCGACCATTCGACCGGTAGCTATGACACGCACTGATGACCGGGGGAAGACACTCAATGCACAGGCATGGAAACATGGATCAGACTGATGAATCTCAGAGGGAAGGGGTAATGGGGGAGGATGGGAAGAGATTAACCAAAGATCTTATATGCATACTAGAGGCCCAGTGAAGACATGCATCGGTGGGGTCCCTTAGTGTGGCCTGTGGGGACTGGGATGAAAGCAGCAGTCTGACATCCCCCAAGGGGTCCCAGATTGTGAGAGGGTGCAGGCCAGGCCGAGGGACCCCACCGGTGCATGAATCCGTGCACCAGGCCTCTAGTCTATATATATATAAAAGGTTAATATGCTAAGTGTCCCTCTGCCCATCCGACCAGTCACTATGATGCTCACTGACCACCAGGGGGCAGATGATCAATGCAGGAGCTGCCTTGACGTGCACTGGTCATTTACAGAAAAACAGCAGTATGTACCTGGTGCCCACAAAGCAACACTCAGGTTCCTCCGGGTGGGACACTGGCCCCACCACCAACCCGGAGTGACAGCCCACCAAATCACAGCCAATGCTGCCGAGGCCCCATGGCCAGCCCAGGAATGGTTGCTGTGGGTGCCAGGTAATGATGTCACATAGCAATGCCCGGCTTCCTTTCCCTAGCAACTAGCCTCCTTGCAATTTCTTCAGCACAGGACACGACTTGCTTTATAGCCAGGTGGAAACATTTCACATTGTAACCAAATGTCCATAAAGCGTTTTCATGTGACTCATCTCATGTGATCGTCACAGAAGTCCTGGAGTAGGTAGATAGGAGACTCAGTGGAATCCTATTTTCTTTTCATTAGCCTGAAAACAGAGATTTAGAAAGCTTAGCAACTTGACCCGACTGAAAAGAAGTAAGAAATGGTGGACCTTGAAAATGACTTCAGGTTTTCTCATGTGCACAATATAGTCAAACACTGCTGCAGTTAAATATTTTACCCTTTGTTCTCCCTGCATGATCTACAATAATAATCTGCTTCATGTTGATATTTACTGCTGTGCTGCCAACAATTACCTGAAAGAGAAGTTGGGTGCTTCACTGGGCTGGAAAAAGTTTAGCTAAATCAGAAAGCAGGTCTAATTAAGCAAGTTTATTCTATATAATAAAAGGCTAAATTGAATCATGCATGCATGATACATATAAAGCTCTCACTGGCACCAATCACACGCATGGGTTTCGATCTGTCATTGTCCATCTCGAATTTGATTGACACTTCTATTATAGGGAAAGGGCAAATAGCGATATTAAAATATTTCTTCTAATTAATTTCCTTTCAATGTGCATGTATTCATGCACCAGGCCACTAGTATTTCAATAGAGTCAGATAAATTATGGTAGGTTGGTCTAGTGTAGGAGCAGCAGAAGCAGAAGAAAGGAGATAGATTTAAAAGCTAAAACCATCAGAATTTGCTAATGGTTTGGGTGGATTGTGAGGAAAGGAGGAGAGGCAAGGATGCTTTCTAGGCTTTTGATCTCAGGAGCTGGAAGTATTGGATAACCATTTGTGAGATGATCAGAGGAGAGAAGGGGGTTTGGGAGCGACATCAAGGCTTTGGTTTTAAATATGTTAATTAGGAGATGTTTATTAAACATCCAAATGAATGTATTGGATAATGGCTTTATATAAGCCTGGGACATAGAGAGTAGTCTGGCTCACTGATACAAATTTGGGATTCATTGGCATGGAGATAGAATTTATAGCCATAATGAAGGATGATACAATTTAGGGAGTGATTATAGATAAAGAAGTTCAAAAACTAAGCTATAGAGCATTCTCAGGATAAAAAGGTGGAGAGGAGAGACAAGACCAGCAAAGGACACCCAGTAAAAACAGGTGGTGAGGTGGGCAGAAGAACCTATAAAATAATGCCTTAGGGACCAAGTGAAGGAAGTATAAGGCTGATCAATTGCTTCAAATTCTAACAATTGGATGAGTACCATGGGGGCAGGAATCAGACTCGACTAGCCTGAATTACATTCAATGTGGCAGTTTTCAGGTTATTGTTGACTTGGCAAAAGTGGTTTTAATGGGATGATAAAGACAAAAGTCTGACTGAACTGAATCCAAAGGAAAATGAGAGGAGAAGAAATAGAGAAGGAGAATATAGATTATCCCTTGAGGAATTTATCTCCATAAAGAAGCAGAGAAATGTCAGCAATTGATAGAGAGGGTTGTGGGCTGATGAGATGACTGTGTTACTCTTTTTTTAAAGTATGGAAGTTATTACAGGATGTTTGAGGAAAAAATGAATCATTGAATCAAGAAAAAATGAAAGAATTATGGAACAAAGTCCTTGAGTAGGTGGCAGATGATTCTTATATGTTGTAGGTATTGATGATTGTAAATAGCATAGACCGTTCATCCACAGTAATAATATGGAAGACACTATGTATGTGCTCAAATGCCTGAACAGAAATTTAAAAGTATATAATCATTTTTCACAACTCTTCAACAGGACTTGGGGTTGCAAGGAAAAGTTGCCATTAGCTCTGAGCTATTTAGTTCTCTTATGAAATACTAGTGGCCCAGTGCACAAAATTTGTGCATGGGGGGGTGTCCCTGAGCCTGGCCTGAACCCTCTTCAATCTGGGACCCCTCGGGAGATGTCCGACTGCCAGTTTAGGCCCGTTCCCTGTCGGACATGCCTTTCACAATCTGGGACCACTGGCTCCTAACCGCTCACCTGCCTGCCTGCCTGATTGCCCCTAACCACTCTGCCTGCCGGCCTTCTCGCCTCCAACTGCACCCCCTTGCTGGCCTGATCACCCCCAAAACTGCCCCCACAATGCCAGCCTGGTCACCCCCAACTTCCCTCCCTGCTGGCCTGATCGCCCCCAACTCCCCCCCCCCTGCTGGCTGCTTGCCCTCAACTCACTCCCCACCAGCCTGATTGCCCCCAACTGCCCCCCACTTCTGGCCTGCTTACCCCCAACAGCCCCCACTGCCGGCCTGCTCACCCCCAACTGGCCCTCTCCTGCCAGCCTGCTCTCCCCTAACTGCCCTCCCCTCCTGGCCTGATCACCCCTAACCATCTCTGCCTCGGCCCCACCACCATGGTTTTGTCTGGAAGGACGTCCGGAAGGTCTCCTGAAAGGTCTCCCAGTCTAATTAGCATATTAACCTTTCATTAGTATAGATAGGATAAATTAAAAGAATCTTATTTAATCTAAACATGAGTTCAGATGTATGCATTCCTTTAGAGAGGCTAAATTTTTCTTCTACAACAGGTTTTCTACTCATTTTTCATGTTGATGGTCTCTAGACCCAGGCAGAATTAAAAGTTATGGAGTTTCACCTGTACACACACTTTTAAACAATTTTTCCAAGTTTTGCTGAGGTTGGAAAGTATGTGAAGGTCTATTTTGTGTTGAGGGCAAAGGTTGACTTCTTTCTTATTACAAACTATTCTTCTACTTCAATCTTTCCATGAAACAAGAAAATCCCTCTTCAGAAAATCATAGCCTTGCAGGGATACAGAACTACAAGTCAAACAGGTATACCTTAGGAAAAATAAAAGTTAATAGCAAGTGACCTTATTTGCATGTACATCCTATCAAACAATACTCTTCCAGGTTTGATGGCTTAGTGGGAATATGATTTTTCCTTTAAGTCCTTGTTATTATCTTTCCTAAGCTCACCTGTCAGTGAGACCCTGA
>NW_005876339.1:0-10162 GCF_000147115.1 Myotis lucifugus | reverse complement strand
TGATCCCGGTGCTGGGAGGCATATTACCCTTTTACTATATAGAATAGAGGCCTGGGGGCCGGCTGGTTTGCCCTGAAGGGTGTCCTGGATCAGGGTGGGGGTCCCCACTGGGGTGCCTGGCCAGCCTGGATGAGGGGATGATGGCTGTTTGCAGCTGGTCACACACCCTTCAGGGTGGGGGTCCCCACTGGGGTGCCTGGCCAGTCTGGGTGAGGGGCTGAGGGCTGCTTTCAGGCTGGCAGTTTTGACTGAAGCTCCCAACCGCTCCTTCTTTTCTTTTTTTTTTTCTTCTGGGCCAGCTTTAGCTCTGGCTCTAGCTCTGAGGCTTCCGCTGGTTTGTTTGCCGTTCTATAATCGAAACAATGTATAACTTCAGCTCTGAGATCCCAGCTGGCTATATTTGTTAGAATGTTTCAAACTGCCAGCTCAGAGGCCGGCAAGGCAGGCGGGGAACATTGGAGTCTGCAGTCCCTGGAGCAAGCAAGCCTCACGTTCGCGTCCAGCTGCCTGGCTGCCGGCCGCCATCTTGGCTGACAGTTAATTTGCATAAGGATACGCTGATTAGCCAATGGGAAGGGTAGCGGTCGTATGCCAATTACCATTTTTCTCTTTTATTAGTGTAGATATCCTTGTAGAAAATTTATTTGGGGAAGAAATATTTTATTAAAAATTTCACATTAATGAAAGATTTTGTCATAAATATAAGCTACCAAAATCTCTTTTAAAATATTAATGTGAAGTATTTCCAAAGCCTTAATATTCAACATCTTCCAAAGTGGATTTTCAAAAACCAGATTAGCCATTTCTCAGGAGATAGACAAGCATTTTAAATACAGAGCTGCTTTAACCTGAACTAATAAAGAATTTTTAAAAACTTGGGTATTTTCTTATTACTATTCTCCCACCCCAATTGTCAAAAAAAGTTAAGTCTAAATAATTTAACATGACATTTTTGATCTCCTCAAATTGACCTCAGCCAACCTTTCTTGCCTCATCACTTTCCCCATCCTCCTGCCCTGTCCTACTGCATTTTTTGCTCCAGTCACACTTTAACAGCACTGAGATTTCTGACACCCCATTCTTAATAGACTCCTGAGATTCCCTATGTTGAGATTTAATTCACCCTAAAGCCTGAATTCTTATCTCACCAGTTGGGGGTGCCTTCTCACATGCCCACACCCTTAGACCTACAAAAAGGAATTCTTTCTTAGGGATTCTCTGGTGTTCTCTTTACCACATTGGACCCCCTTACAGTACTTTACCAGGATATGAAAAAAAAAGCTATGATAATAATCATTATTTGGTAAATTGGGCATATAAACATCATTTGTATTGAATTCTGAAATCAAACCAACAAAGACAAAGAATTTGGAGAAGAAAATTAAATTTGTTTCCTTGAACTGAAAGATCTGTCTTTCCTGATGAGCTAGAAAAAATGGAAAATGTCTTGCTTCTTTTCTATTCTAAATTAAAAGCAAGCATTGCTGAGGATATTAAAAAAAAAAAAAAGGAAGACTGGGATTGCTGAAATCACTGTGTGTTATGACCACAGTATTTTGAAAATCTTACAAGTGGGTCCTAGAGTTCAATACATTCTTCCTCTAGCATAGCAGCAGAGGTCTAAAAAAAATGTATTCTTGGTAGAATATACCAAAGTGACTGGGAACTTACAATTCATGGTTACCTTAGTATTGTCACTTTTATTTGTAAAATCTTTTTTATTGAAATACACCGTAGATATAGAAAAGGGCACACATTATAATTATATACCTAGATTAATTTTACAAATGTTTACACCTATGTAAACAAAGCCCAGATTAAAGTATACCAGGGACCCTCAAGTCTTCCTTGTACTCCCTCTTTCCTACTAATGCTCCCAAAGGTAACCACTATTTTGATCTTCAGTCGTGATAGAGTCATTTCATCTGTTTATATATTTAATAAAATATAAGCATGTGCATGCATATAAGCATAACCAATGGACATAAGACACTGGAGGGTAGGGGAGGCCAGGGGACTGTCAAGGGCAGGGGAAAAAAAGGGACACAAATGTAATACCCTTTGTAATACTTTAAGCAAAAAAAAAATTAATAAAAAAAATAAAATGGTCTCAGCAAAAAAAAAAAAAAAAAATATATATATATATATATATATATATATATATATATATATATATGCATGTGGAACATACACTTTGTCTTTGGCTTCATTTCCTAAATATAAGTTTATGAGATTTATGCACCTAATTGCACATAGAAGTAGTTGTATTCATTGTGGAATAATATTCCATTGTATAAATAAACCACAATTTTTTCTCCTTTCCATTAATGATGAAAATTTGGGGACTATTGTAAGTAGTGCTATAATGAACATTCATGTACATGTCCCTACTCCATATATTTATACTAGAGGCCCAGTGCACAAATTTGTGCACTGGTGGGGTCCAGCTGGCCCACCCCAATGGGGGCCAATCGGGGGCAGGGCAAGCTGGAGCGTGGGGCCATGGTTGTTCAGGTCATTCCAGTTGTTCTGCCATTCGGTCGTTGGGCTTTTATTTTATAGGATTAGTCAGCTCAGACAGCCATAACAAAATGTAATATATTTGTGTGGCTTAAACAACAGAAATGTATTTTTCTCACAGTTCTGGAGGCTGTAATTTGGGGTCAGGGTACTAGCATAGCATCGTTCCATACACCACAAAGTGGTGGATCAATTGCCAGGCAGGGCACATGCCCAGGTTGCAGATTCAATACTCAGTCCAGTGAGTGCTGAAAACAATGGAAAAATGTTTCCCTCTCTCTCCCTTCTTCTCTTTGAGATCAATTAAAATGAATGATAAATAAATAATCCTATATAATAAAAGCCCAATATGCTAAGTGTCCTGTCATCCAGTTGGCCATTCAACCAATTAAAGCATAATATGCTAATGATATGCTAAGGCTTCTCAACAGCTCTCTATGACAGGGGTCCTCAAACTACGGCCCGCGGGCCACATGTGGCCCACCGAAAACATTTATCCGGCCCGCCGGGTGGTTTTGCCGCCGCTGCCTGTTGCTTAGCAGCCAACTAGTTTTTTTTTAAACTATAGTCCGGCCATTCAACGGTCTTAGGGACAGTGAACTGGCCCCCTGTTTAAAAAGTTTGAGGACCCCTTCTCTATGATGTGCACTGACCACCAGGGGGCAGACAGTCAACCAGTTGACCAGTCGCTATGATGTGCACTGACTATCAGGGGGCAGATGCTCCAACCGGTAGTTTAGCTTGCTGCTGGGGTCTGGCCTATCAGGACTGAGCGAGATAGGCCAGACACACCCTGGACCCCTCCCGTAGCCCCTCCCCAGCTGTCCAACCTCCCACGTCCCTCCTCAGCCCCGATCATGCACTGGTGGGTTCCCTCAGCCTGGCATGCGCCCTCTCACAATCCAGGCTGAGGGGCCCACCCCCCGAGTACATGAATTTTGTGCACTGAGCCTCTAGTGTTCTGTAAGTATGGTTTTAACAGGAAAGACATTAGTGATCTATAAAGTGAAAAACTCATTAAAACACATATATACAGCATGACCCCATTTAAAAAATATATTTATTGATTTCAGAGGGAGGGAGAGGGAGAGATAGATAGAAACATCAATGATAAGAATCACTGATCAGCTGCCTCCTGCAAGCCCCTACTGAGGATCAAGCCCAAAATCTGACCAGGAATCATATCATGACCTCCTGGTTCATAGATCAATGCTCAACCACTGAGCCAGGCCCCATTTTTATCAATACCAGGCACATGAGGTACATTGGCAAGATTTTACTCCTAGACAAAAGTCTGAAATTGCCCAAACTCCTTTGCAGCTAGGTTCCTGGATATGAATTCGTTTCTGCCGATTGGATGCGTGTGCACAATATTTTAAAGGCAGAAGTGGGTCAGAGGCATTTTCCCACAGTTTGGGCTGTTTGCTGCTGGTGATCATGTTTGCAGAGATGTGGAGGTTTTCTGCAGTGGAATCCAGGCTGTGCATAGGCAGTTGTGGCAGAGGCAGTGCCCAGTGACCTGTTTTGTGGGAGCTGGAGGGCACTTGCTGGGGCAGCAGTTTCCCCATCCCCAGGTCACAGCTGTGGCAGAGTGTCCTAGAATTCAGTTGTGGCTGAGGGGGCAGCTCATCCCACTGGCCAGGGAGTGTTTCCTGGGGGCCCAGCCTAGTACCCACTCCTCCAGCTTTCCGATGATTTCCCAAGCACCAATTCCTTGTGCTAAATTCTTTCCTGCCTAAAATAGCAAAGATCCAAAAACATTTTGGATCCTCTACTTTCAACAAAAACAATGCTGCACAGGGTCAGGTCTGAGAAGTGGGTGAGGTGTTGTGGAAGTCTCCCTTCTTTGAGTCTCAGCATCCTCTTCTGTAGAACGGAGACCAAAGATGATCTGTTCATAGTTACTGAAGACCATGGCAGCTGTGTTTCCCGAAGATGGCCACATTTCCCATCCCTCCTGTGGCCATGCTACTTTCTGCCACATCCTTTCTTGAAGCCCTCTCTCTTGATGTGGAACTGACCTCTGACATGCTGGTAGCTAGTACACTGGTTGCCCACAGAATTCTAAGGCCAAGGCAGAAAAGGCGCACCCACCCAGCCAGGATTTCCAGCTCTGGCCCCGCCCATGCTGCTAGGGGCTCTGGCTGGCATGGGGCTTTGCCCTCTTGGCTTGCTTCCCCTCCAGTCTGGGGCCCAGCACCCCACTGCACACCATGGCCCACCTGCTGGTGCTGCTGGGCCCAGCAAGCAGGGTAAGAGCCCAGGTCAGGCCTTGCACCTCCTGGCTCCTGATAGATACTATCAATTAGTTTTCCAAAGTAGTTGTACAATTTACTCTCCCACTGTCAGTGTGGACAAATTCCCATTGCTTCACATTTTGTACAAAGATTTGCAATTGGCTATCTTTTTGTTAATTTTAGTAATTCTCTTGTGTATATACTGTTAATAAAATAGTTGAGCTACTTTTCATACATGTATGTTACTTGGTTATTCTCTTTGTGAAGTACCTGATAGGTTTTTTGTCTGTTTTTTAATTTCTATTTTTTTCTTATTGATTTATAAAAGTTCAGTTAATATTTTGAATATATTAATTGATTTTTGACATGTAAAACAAACTTTGCATTTCTGGAAAATTGCAAAGTTGGCCACACTGAAAATACTTGTCCTTAATCTATGCAATTGCTTGAGTGTCTCACTATATAATCACTAGAGGCCCAGTGCACAAAATTTGTGCACCCAGGGGTAGGGGGTCCCTCAGCCCGGCCTGCACCCTCTCACATTCTGGGAGCCCTCAGGGAATGTCCAACTGCCATGGAGATGGGAGAGGCTCCCGCCACCTCTGCTGCACTTGCCAGCTATGAGCCTGGCTGAATGGCGCTCCCCCTGTGGGAGCGAATTGACCACTAGAGGGCAGCTCCTGCATTGACAATCTGCCCCCTGGTGGTCAGTGCATGTCATAGGGAGAAGTTGAGCAGCCTTAGCATATCATTAGCATTGGTTGAACAGCCGACTGGTCGACTGGACACACAGCATATTAGGCTTTTATTATATAGGATTGGTTTTATTTTTAGTATTTTAGTTATTTGTGCAAGAAAGAGACTGTCCTGTTATTTTTCTAATTTATAATATCCTCTTCATGATTTTATATCAAGGTTATTCAGATCTCACAGAATAAGTTGATAAGCGGGTTATCTTTTCTCAAGTGGTAGTGTGTGCATATTTAGGTACTATATTTTTCTTACATATTTGAAAAAAAATCACTAATAAAACTATCTGGAACTGAAAAGGTTTTTTGTAGAAATATTTTAAATTAGAGTTTCTCTTTTATAATTTTATATAAATTATTAAAGTATCTGTTTCTATTGTCACCTTTTATAAATTGTATTTCCTAGGAACTTGTTTATGTATTTGGAATTAATTTTTTTAAATAATAGTCTTGTGATTATTTTTAATGTTTAAAGATTCTATATTTATGTTCCTCTTTTTACCTGATACTGATGATTTGTTTTCTCTCATCAATTTTGGCAGAGGTTTGTCAATGTAATGTTTTTTTCCTTAAAAAAAACCCTATTGATTTTGTTCATTCTCTCTACTGTTGGTTATTTTCTACATCATTAACTTCTGTTCTTATCTGGTTTACTTTGTTCTTTGTACAATATTTGAATTTAATGTGCTGTTCTTTGGCCTCTTGAGGTCAATATATAGAACAATGATTTTAAAACTTTCTCTTTTCTAATGTATATTTAAGGTTTAAATGTCTTTTTTATTATGGTTAAATTAATATTAGTGAAAGCCATAGATCTTATGTGTACATTTTGATGAGTATTGACAGATATATGTACCCATGTAACCACCATCACAATCAAAATATAGAACTTTTTTTTTCTAACACCAGAAAGTTTCCTCATAATATTTTCCTGTATTTCTCCAATCCCAAGAGGCAACTATAAATTTTGTTTGGTTAAACTTTACATAAATACAGTATTTGTGTCTGCCATCTTTCTTTCCACATATTGCATTTTACTAGTATTTGTCTTTCTAAAAGTTTGTTTATTCTTATTGAGATAAAATTTTCTGACAGTGAAATACACAGATCTTACGTGCATAATCCAATGAATTTTTTGGCAAATGCTAAACCTATCTTCACAATCTAAGATAGGGAACAATCAATCACTTCAGAAATGCCCCAGATGTAACCCTAGGCAACTAGTTTTCTGGTTTATATCATGTAGATTAGTTTTGCCCCATCTTAAACGTCACATAAGCAGAATTGTGTAGTATGCACCCTATTATGTATAGCTTCTTTCTTCTAACTAGTGTTTTAGAGATTCATGCATGTCATAGCGTGTTCCAATAGTTCAACCTCTTGTAGCACTGAGAAGTATTCTAATGTATCAATTTTTGTGAACAAATCTTTTTTTATTATTATTATTATTGTTGTTAATCCTCACTCAAGGATATTTTCCCCATTATTTTGTTTTGTTTGGGGTTTTTTTGTTTTGTTTTGTTTTGTTTTGTTTTGTTTTGTTTTAGAGAGAGAGTGGAAGGGAGGGGGAGAGAGAGAGAAAGAGAAACATAATGTGAGAGAGACACATCAATAGGTTGCCTCCCACATATGCCCTGGCCAGTGCGGGATCAAGCCTGCAACAGAGGCACATGCCCTTGACCAGAACCAAACCCACGACCCTCAGTCCAAGGGACAAATCTCTGAGCCAAACAGGCTATGGACACATATTTTCATTTCTCTTGAATAAGTCCCTAGAATCATTGGATCATAGGTTAGATGTTCATTTATCTTTGAAAGAAAATGCCAGTTTTCTAAAATGATTGAACCATTTACTGACCTACCAGCAATGTACAATGTAGTATGAGAGTTCAATTTGGTCCACATTTTATTCATTATTGGGGTTGTTGGCTTTCAAAATTATAGCCATTCTAGTGAGTATGAAGTATTTTCTTAACATGGTTTTAATTGCAGTTTTCTGAATACTATTAATATTGAGCACTTCTTTATGTGATTATTGGGCATTTATACACCTAGTGTGGGAGTTTATGTTTAAGTCTACTGCAGTTACAAAAATTTTTTATATACCTTTGATAAAAGTCCCTCTCCAAATGCTTGTCTGCCTCTATTGATCAGATAATATGCTCTTTTCCTTCATTATGCTAATCAGGATGTAAAGGCTAGAGTTATTTTATAGCTGGGTCAGGATAGTATGTTTATATGCAAGGACACCTGGAAATTTGGCACTGACTCTTGACAAAGATGAGGCTCACTGGTATAAGTAGTGATTTTTTTGTGTGAAGTTTAATATCTGAAATTCCCCTGGCAACACCTTGAGCTGGTGTATTAATGATGCATACTTCATTATCAGTTAGAGTCTCATTTGGCCAGAGGAGCATAAAAACCTCTGCTGGAAAGTCTAGAAAACTCTCCTGAAGGCAAATTTCACTGCACAAATTTTCATGGTTTAATCCACAGGTGGAGCACATCTTTGTGCCAATAAGAAAGATATTAGGGAGCTGTGCCTAGAAGATTCTTGGACCCTGAGGCTGGCCTCAACACTCACTCTTTCGCCTGCTGTAGTGCATTCCTTGCATGACCTAAGTGTGGTTTGTGAAGTCTGTGGGTCCTGTCAGTTATCCACCACTGTTGTAATCTTACTGCCTAAATTGTAGCTGCTAAACTGAACTTTAACCCTTTATTTAAGCCTACCTGATATATTATGCTTTTGTTTTTATTTTTAAAACTAGAGGCCCGGTGCACAAAAATTGGTGCACTATCTTAGCATACACAATTGTTTGTACTATTTTTTCATTATCCTTTTAAAAGCAGTAGAATCTGTAATGATAGCTTGATTTTATTTCTGTTATTGATAATTCTCTCTTTCTCCTTCCCACCTCTCTTTCTCTCTCTCTCCCTCTTTCTCTCTCTCTCTCTCTCTCTCTCTCTCTCTCTCTCTCTCTCTCTCTTTCTCTCTCTCTCTCTAGCAATAGTATTAATTTTTCCAAAGACTAACTTCAAGTTCCTTAATTTTCTATGTTGTTAGATGTTTCCATTTCATTATTGGGTTCTCATCACTATTATTGTCTCCATTTTATGGTTAATTTGATTCTTTGTTTGAGATTCTTAAGTGGAAACTTTTTTCTAGATTCAGTGGAAAACTGATTTTAAACTTTTCTTATTTTCTAATATGAGTATTTCAAGTCATAAGTTCCCTAGCACTACTTTAAATTTTGCTATGTGTAATTTCTTTTTAAAAAACATATTTATATTGATTTCAGAGAGGAAGGGAGAGGTAGAGAGAGACAGAAACATCAATGATGAGAGAGATCATCGATTGGCTGCCTCCTGCACTCCCCTCCACTGGCTATCCAGCCAGCAAACCCTGCATGTGCCCTGACCAGGAATCAAACTGTGACTTCCTAGTTCATAGGTCGATGCTCAACCATTGAACTATATCAGTCAGGCTATATTTTCATTTTAGTAAGTTCAAAATATTTTTTTTTACTTCTTTCTTGTGATTTCTTTTTTGATTCATGTGTATTTAAAAGAAAATAGTTATTTACAAAATATATGGTGCTTCCTAGGTTCCTTATTGATATTTTTAAAATTTCATTCCATTGTGATAAGAGAAGAAACTGTACCATTTTAAACTAAAAAATTATTGAGACCTATTCAATCATCATTATATGGCTTTCTTTTTGAAATTTCCATGTGCTCTTTAAAAGATGTCTATTCTGTAATTGTTTTGTGCAATGCTTTATGAATATCAATTAGGTCAATGTTGTTCATAGCGTTGCTATTAAAAGATGAGTTAACATCACCAAGAATGATTCTAGGCTAGCCTGCTTCTCTCTCCTGTTGCACCAGTTTTGTTTCATGCATTTTGAAGCTTGAATCTGGAAGTACTGCTTCTCTTAAGTCTATTTTATTTAATATCAATCTAGCCACTCCAACTTACAGTTTTCCTGGTGCATAACTTTCCCTCACTTACTTTCAATGTTTCTGGTTTTTAGAATTAAACTGTGTCTTTGTTGAAAATATATAGTTGGAAGACCTAGCTTTTTTAACAAACTGACAAATTCTCCTTTATTTCCCTATTTAGTCTGTTTACATTTTAAATATATACTAGAGGCCTGATGCATGAAATTCATGCAAGGGTAGGCCTTCCCAGCCTGGGCTGCTGGGCCCTTGCAGCCCCGCCACATGCCCCACCCCCACCTGTCTTGGCCTGGCACTGCCCACATCCGCAGCCACACACCCCCGGTTCCCTGGTTCCACGGAGCCCCCCCAATCGATGGCCCCGCAGAGGGTGGCCTGGGCCTCCCTCTTTGCGGCAATCGTGGAGCCCTCCCCCCCCCAATTGGTCACCCCCCAGCCGGTGGCCTGGGCCTCCCTCTGCAGGGCGATTGATCATGGAGCTCTCCCCACCCCCATTGATTGCCCCACAGAGGGTGGCCTGGACCTCCCTCTTTGGGGTAATCACAGAGCCCCCGATTGATTGCCCCACTGGCCGGTGGCCTGGGCCTCCCTCTGCGGGGCGATCGTGGGGCAATGGAGCCTCCCCCTAAACAATCGCATCGCACCTGCCTTGGCTAAACACGGATGCCAGTGCGTGTCATAAGTGCGTGTCATAAC